>NC_134019.1:27778872-27936372 GCF_040712315.1 Castanea sativa | reverse complement strand
TCCTTGTGGTATTCATCAAAATCATCCATGCGCGCACGCCTTTCTTGCCTTCTAGCATTAGGGCCTCTTTGGGGATGCTCCTCATGCAAAGTAGCAATAACAGTGTCTTGCCTATCCATCCGATCTCGAATCTCATTAAACACCACGTTCATGCGTTCAAATTGTTGTTGCATAGCCTGTAAAATGATGGATAGCTCCTCCCCTCCTTCCCTATTTGATGTTTCGCCCCTGGAAGACATACTTTTGAAATTGCAGAGAATTGTCAGAAATAATTCCTCATAACACTCCCTCACGTGTTTGCACTTAAAATATGTCAATCCCACTTGTGTTTCACTCTTAAATTGACTTTTTCCCGATATTAGTCTCACACTCTCTTGCCTTTTTCCACTCGTAGCTTCCCTTTTCAGTTCTGCATTAAACTAATAAACTTGATCAAGAAACTCAACTTGTAGTGTAAAACAAATACCAACGGCAAGAAAATATGATAGAAACACTAAATCAAAGGAAGAAGACGAAAGAAAAACAATATTCTGGTCTGAGAGAACTGAAACTACAAAATATATATATATATATATATATATATTTAGCTTTCTATTTCTTTTCTGATGTCCTTTTTTTTCACGTTTTTTTTTGGGAGCTGGGTGAACGATTTTAACCTAGTGCACGTCAAAAAAATAAGAACGATGAATAAAGAACACAAAAGGAACAAGATAGGATGATAACATGAAACAAAAGATAAAGGGATAGAAAACTGATTTTAGAACTTGAACTCTGATACTAAATGATGCGAACCTCAATCGACACGCTTTGAGACCCAACAAACAATATTGGAATATTTGCCCAGGAAAGCTAAAATTCAGATTTTATAGAACCTTGACCCAACATTTATAAGTGAAACGCGAACCAAAAGTATAAGTAATAGACCTTGACCCAATGATTATAATTGAATCATGAAGGTATAAAGTTTGAACGCCACAAGGAAGAATACCTGATAAGTTCACAGTTCTTGAAAAACGAAAAGAAGAGCAAAGCCTCACATTATCTGATTTTTTATTCAATATTCTCTATTACAATGAGTGCATGCTATTTATAAGACATGACTGAAAAATAGAAAATATAAAAAACGTACTAAATAATAAAACCCTAAATAAAAGTTGATTTGGTCTGAAATTAGCAGATCCAAAATAGGAAAATAGCTAAAAAACGTTCTAAATAATAAAAGCCCTAAATTCAGGTAGATTTGGTCTGAAATAGCAGCTTTAGAATAGGAAAAAATCTCCATTAACTGATATAGAGCTGGAAAGTCAATCAGCCATTAATACACGCCATAAATTACTCCTAATTAAGCCAGATCAGCTTGGAATGTCCAGCGTTAGAATAAACCCAAATCTCTTGAATAAACCCATTAAGTGCTTCTTTGATCTTCTTGAATCTTGCTCTTGTAATAGGCCCAATTGGAACATGCAATGGATCCTTGAATGCTTGTTGATTCTCATCACATATATTCATGAATGTATATTTGATTTTATTGTCAATACGATCTTGTTCATATTTTTCTGCCATGATCACATGTTTAATTTGTTGTTTAATAGTTGCTTAACATGCCTAGGTTTAAGATTTGATTCTTCTTTAAATTTTGAGATTTAAATTAAACTACTAAAAACATTTTTTTAAGGAGAAAAGAACAACAAAAAAAAAATCAGATCAATGTTTTCGTGAAATACAGATCTGAAATTTTTCTGCATACAAAACAAATCTTTATTTTCATTATATACAGATCAGAAAATTTTAAGCCTACAAAACTGATTTGTATTTAATTAAATATAGATCAGGAATTTTTTCTGTATAAAAAAAATGATTTGTATTTTCAATAAATATAGATCTGAATTTTTTCTGTATAAAAAAACTTATCTGTATTTTTATTAAATATAGATTTGAGTCTTTTCTGTATAAAAAACTGATTTGTATTTTCATTAAATATAGATATGAATTTTTTCTGCATATAAAAATTGATCTGTATTTTCATTATATACAGATCTGGAATTTTTCTGCATATAAAAACTGATCTGCATTTTTATTAAATACAAGTTTGGAATTTTTTTGCATATAAAAGCTGATATGTATTTTCATTAAATATAGATCTGAAATTTTTCTGCATACAAAATTAATCTGTATTTTCGTTGAATACAAATCTGAAATTTTTCTGCAAGCAAAACAAATTTGTATTTTCATTAAATATTTATCTGAAATTTTTTTGCATATAAAAACTGATCTGTCTTTTCATTAAATACAGATCTGAACCCTTTTATTTTATAATAAAAAATGTTTTATTTGATGTAAAATATCACCAATTTTTGTGTTTCTTCTTAAATAAAAGTTGCAAATTTTGAATGCTTAAAGAATGAATTCATCTTGAATTTGGGAATTTCAATATGTCATGCTTCATTTAAATGGATTTACAAATGATCATTTAGTGTCTAGAAGACCAGACTCTGTTTGGGCAGAATGGGTGCCTAACACCTTCCCATTATGTAACCTGGCCCCCAAAATCTTAATTTTGGTTTGTAGATAGTGCGTTATCTTTGTTTTTTTTTTTTTAGACTGTAATCTAGGAAACAAAGCTTTGTAATTTTTTTTACTAGATTGTAATCTAGGAAATAGAGCCATGTATTTTTCATTTGGTTAAATTGTAATTCATTCAAATCAATGAGAGGTCATATTATTCAAATATGTACCATAAGTATTTTTTTATTTTTTGTAACAAAAAATAGGTGGCGACTCCATACATAATCCTGAAAAGGGAAGGTGCCGATGCCTAACCCCCTTTCTGAGAGCACCATTAGGAGCTAGTTTTTCCTGGTCTCTCACACGCGGGTCGTCCATTCGTGACTCAGTTGCGAGCAAGTCACGAACTTCGCTGTCTTAAGCAATCTTCACCTACTTAATACTAAACCCAATACAAATAAATCCCATAAAACACAAAGAAATAAATTAATGCAATTACAACACTTTTTTATCATGGAATAAAGCAAACATAAATGTTATGTGAAACCATAACTTAACAAAATTCATCATTAATATGCACAATTAGTAGGAAAGTTTTGTAACAAAAATTTTAACGAGAATATTAATAATAATTTTCATTACAATATGTTTAGTTACATATCTAGTCCTCAATATATACTCCATGTTTCAAAATGGTCCCCATTTTTTGAAATATTTCATTTTAGTTCTAATATTTTAAGTTTGTGTTAGAAAAGTCCCTACCATTAATTGTTAATTGGATTTCCCCTCTCTCCAAACAGACATAAAAGAAGCCAATTAAGTATTTAAATAACTAATCTCTTCCTTCCTTTGTTGGTACCAAAATCTCTGAAATTTCATTGAAACAATCTCAATTCCGATCAAAACAAGGAATGATGAGAAAGACCATTTTAACACAAATTATTGTATAAGAACTAAAATAAAACATTTCAAATGAATGGGATTTGGGACTACTATAGAATATGAGATAAAGGTTGATGAGTAAACGTGTAACCACCCCCCCTTTTATTTTTAATTTTTTAATGTTTTTAAAACTTATTTGTCTAGTCTAGGTTCTGTTGTTGTAATCTACCACGGTAGAGGTACCCAAAGCATTACCAATATATATGGTTCGGAGCTATGAAACTCAACTAGTTGACACTTTTGGATAAAGTTGTTGTTATCTAGTGAGCAATTACCCAAATTGATTTTAGATTTGCTTTTTCTCTTGGTTTTGACGTATGTTTATGGGTATCAAAGAAGTAACAAACGATCGTACAATGTACCATAAAGGCCAAATATGTTTCAAAATCATTGGTAAAGCCACAACCAATAAAACGAAGGAGTTTTAGAAGATGTTGATGAGAACCGGGAAGAAGTTGCTTCAATTTTGTGTGACAACAAAGCTACCATTGTTATGCCAAAGAATCTAGTCAATATTTGAGTTTGAAACCCTTGCACTTATCAATCATGCACACAACTAGTTACATACAAGTAAATGACTAAAGGATAAGTTTGTAACACATGGAAAATGGCCACATGCATAGGAAAGTACGAAATTAAGTTTAAAATTTTAATGCTTCCATTTAATACCTTTTTGTGTGAGACCCAATATTTCTCTAAAGTATTGAAACTTATCTCTTGGAAGAGCTATGGTGAACATATCTGTTACTTGATCTTCGATCTTGCAATATTTGAGTCAAATCTACCATTTTTATCCCATCAAGTATTACTTCGTAAGGAATATGAGATTTAACTCAAATATTGCAAGATCGAAGATCAGGTAGTAGATATGTTCACCATAGCTCTTCCAAGATATATATTACAATACTTTAGAGAAATATTGGGTCCCACACAACAAAGCATTAAATGGAAGCATTAAAATTTATTACTTTTTTAATTTCATACTTTCCTATGCATGTAGCCAATTTCCGTGTATTACAAACTTATCCATTTTAGTCATTTACTTGCATGTAACTGGTTGGGTGCATGATGGACAAGTGTAAGGGTTTGAAATGACATGAAAATTATGAGATTTAAGTCAAATATTGCAAGACTAAAGAGCAAGTAGTTCATATCTTTGCTCCCTAGTTCGAGTCTTGCTACCTGCACTTTGAAAAGAATTTCTTGGGCCAGTGCTTTACCCCTTCGTAGGGCTCTCCGAAATGATTAGTCTGGTTGAAAGGAGGAACTGGCAACCAAAAAAAAAAAAAAAACCAAAAAAAAAGTAGTTCATATCTTCGCCATAGCTCTTCCAAGAGATAAGTTTCACCACTTTAGAGAAATATTGACCCCACACAACAAAGCATTAAATGGAAGCGTTAAAAGTTAATACTTTCGTACTTCCCCATGCATGTGGTTATTTTCCATGTATAACAAACTTATGTCCTTTTTAGTCATTTAGTTTCATGTAATTGGGTGCATGATGGACAAGTGTCGGGATACCATTTATGTTTGAAAAAGATATTCATCTACTTAGACAAGTCTAGAATCAATTTAAAAGACGTAGAGAAAGACATAATATTTTTGCCAATTTTTCTCTTTCTCGTTATGAAAAAAAGTTACCGTCCACATAAAAATTAGATCTATAATAGTATAAGTAAAAATAAAAAACATATCAAAATCATTGGGGCCCCATATTCCAAGGCCAACTTTACTTTATTTTATTTTATGTCAATGATGGTCCGCTTTTAATGATTGTGTTCTTTATCATCAGACTAAGATATCGATTGGTTTTTGGTGTGTAGGCAAGAATTGAACCTTAAATATCTTATTTAACCACTCGAGATTTTACCAGTTGAGCTAACTGGAACCCACATTCTAAGGCCAACATAATCTGCCTGGTTTAGAGGATTTTTTCTCATCAAATGAATTGGTAATAGAGTTTTTAGTATTTTAACATTTCCTTTGTCAATGCATTGTATTAGGAGAAAGGTAGCTACTTACATTTAACACCAGTCGAGTAATTTCTTTTCACTCACCATTCATCATGGTAAAAGCAAAAGCAAAACTTGAAATGAAAGTGCAAAAGTAATTCACAAACCAACGCAATTTCATGTACTCAAAGCATATCAGAAATGACTTTTATTCATTTTTCCATTACATCTTGACAAAACAGATGTATATAAATCTAAGAACTTTTGGTTTCATATTACATTGCGTTGACAGCTATTTTCATGTTGTTTGCACAATGCCCAGGAAAACCGCAAATGAAATAGTTAAATCCTTTCACAAGCGTGATTTTATCACTTCCAGTTTGAAATTTTTGTCCTGCTGCCGTGCATGTATCGTAACCATGTTTGCCTACACCAACCACATTGTGTGATGCTGGGTTGTAGTTGAACACTGTAACATGAAAACAAGAAAAAAAATAAACCTTAATGGGGAATCGTCAAACGATATGATAGAGTATTGTAGACACTGTTGGATGTGAAAACAATTAATACCATTAGTTATAATATTAATAAAAATTATGATAAAAAAATAATAATGATTCATATTTACCGAGTACATCACCAGCCCTAAAGGTCTTTCCATTAGGCCAACCCACAACATTGAAGGCCCATCCACCAGCATCTCCAACAGTATAGGTTGCTGCCCAAACATTACCACAGTGAAGGAGCATACCCAATAGCAGAACTGAGACAGCAATTGCATTACCTCTTCCCTGAGACATCACCATCTTAATAATAAAATATATACGATGGAGAGAATAATTCTTAAAGGTAAGATTGAGTCAAGGATGGAGGACAACTTGCACCTACAGAAATGTGTCTTTTATAGAGTTTTTGCCACCAACTTTTTTTCGTTTTCAGGGACTAGTCACCAACTTGCACCGCGCACCCTTGGTGCGGTAGTTACTTCACAAGTATAAAAACTTGTGAGGTGTGTGGGGAAATGGCCGGAGTTCAAGTTTCTAGGAAGAAGTTTCACACACATTTACACTTAGATTAGGCTAGAGTAGAATTCTACTTTGTATCATAAAAAAAAAGAAAAAAGAGTTCAATTACCAAATACGGAAAAAGGAGTGTTTATGTGGTTGCCTATTATATCATGACATCTTTGTTTTGAATAATTCGATAATTGGGGAGGAAGGTTTTGAACTATGGATGTTTCCGTTGAAAACATCAAGATGTATGAACCAATTGTATTATAAGACTCTTGACTATCGTGATATCATATCATATGTAATCTAATAATAATATATATTAAAAGATGAGTGACACACGTAATAAGACATGTTTCTATATATCAAGCATAAATAAATATTAAAATTGTGAAGAAAGTTTTCAATCTATATGTTACATGGGGAAGTGTTATTTATTTATCTATTTTTTTTGGGAGAGAGTTAAATAGGAAAGTAAGTTTTGAATAATAATAATAATAATAATAATAATAATAATAATAATAATAATAATAATAATAATAATAATAATAATAATAATAATAAATTTTGAGATTTGCAATAAACTACTAAAAAAGATCAACAACAAATATTAGATCTTTATTTTAATTAAATACAGACCTAAAAATTTTCTGCATACAAAACTGATTTGTATTTTCATTAAATACAGATCTGGAATTTTTTTCTGTGCATAAAAAATTGATCTGTATTTTAATTAGATATAAATATGAATTTTTTCTGTAAAAAAAACTGATCTATATTTTTATTAAATACAAATCTGAATTTTTTTTGTATAAAAAAAATTGATTTGTATTTTCATTAAATACAGATATGGAATTTTTCTGCACGTAAAGATTGGTCTGTATTTTCATTAAATACACGTCTGGAATTTTCTTCATATAAAAACTGATTTGTATTCTCATTAAATATAGATTTGAAATTTTTCTGCATACAAAAATTGATCTGTATTTTTGTTAAATACAGATCTGAAATTTTTTTGCAAACAAAACAGATCTATATTTTTATTAAATATAGATCTGAACTTTTTTTTGAATATAAAAACTGATTTGTATTTTCATTAAATACAGATCTGAACCCTTTTTTTTAATAATAAAAAATGTTTTATTCAATGTAAAATATCACCAATTTTTGTGTTTCTTCTTAAATAAAAGTTGCATATTTTGAATGCTTAAAGAATGAGTTAATCTTGAATTTGGGAATTTCAATATGTCATGCATCATTTAAATGGATATATAAATGGTCATTTAGAGTCTAGAAGACCAGACTTTGTTTGGACAGAATGGGTGTCTAGTACCTTCCCATTCTGTAACCTAGCCCCCCGAATCTAGATTTTGGTTCATAGATAGTGTGTTATCTTTTTTTTTTTTAGATTGTAATCTAGAAAACAAAGCTTTGTAATTTTTTTTTACTAGATTGTAATCTAGGAAACAAAGCCAAGAATTTATCATTTTGTCAAATTGTAATTCATTCAAATCAATGAGAGGCTCTATTATTCAAATATTCACCATATGTATTTTTGTCTTTTTTCTTATATTTTGTAACAAAATATAAGTGGCGACTCCACAAATAATCCTGAAAAGGGAAGGTGCCAATGCCTCACCCCTTTTCTAAGAGCACCATTAGGAGCTAGTTTTTCCTGGTCTCTCACACGCGGGTCGTCCTCTCGCGAGTCGGTTTCGAGCAAGTCGCGAACTTCACTGTTTTGAGCAATCTTTACCAACTTAATACTAAACCCAATACAAATAAATCCCACAAAATACAAAGAAATAAATTAATACGATTACAATACTTTTTATCATGGAATAAAGACAACATAAATGTTATGTGAAAAACCATAACTTAACAAAACTCATCATTAATATGCACAACTAGTAGGAAAGATTTGTAACAAAATTTTTAACAAGAATATTAATAATAATTGGTAAACATATCTAGTCCTCAATATATACTCCATGTTTCAAAATGGTCCCCATTTTTTGAAACATTTCATTTTAGTTCTTATATTTTAAGTTTGTGTTAGAAAAGTCCCTACCATTAATTGTTAATTGGATTTCCCCTATATCCAAACAGACAAAAGAAGCCAATTAAGTATTTAAATAACTAATCACTTCCTTCCTTTGTTGGTATCAAAATCTCTGAAATTTCATTGAAACAATCTCAATTCAGATCAAAACAAGGATTGATGAGAAAGACCATTTTGACACAAATTAAAGTATAAGAACTAAAATAAAACATTTCAAATGAATGGGATTTCGGACTACTTTAGAATATGGGATAAAGGTGGAAGAGTAGACGCGTAATCATCCCCCCCCCCCCCCACTTTTTTTTTTTTTTACTCATTAGTCTAACCTAGGTCCTGTTGTTGTAATCAACCACGGTAGAGGTACCCAAAGCACTACCAATATATATGGTTCGGAGCTATGTAACTCAACTAGCTGACACATCTGGATAAAGTTGTTGTCATCTAGTGAGCAATTACCCAAATTGATTTTAAATTTGCTTTTTCTCTTGGTTTTGACGTATGTTTATGGGCGTCAAAGAAGTAACAAACGATCGTACAATGTACCATAAAGGCCAAATATGTTTCAACATCATTGGTAAAGTCACAACCAATAAAACGAAGGAGAGTTTTAGAAGATGTTGATGAGAACCGGGAAGAAGTTGCTTCAATTTTGTGTGACAACAAAGCTACCATTGTTATGCCAAAGAATCTAGTCAATATTTGAGTTTGAAACCCTTACACCTATCAATCATGCACACAACTAGTTACATACAAGTAAATGACTAAAGGATAAGCTTGTAACACATGGAAAATGGCCACATGCATAGGAAAGTACGAAATTAAGTTTAAAATTCTAATGCTTCCATTTTAATACTTTTTTGTGTGAGACTTAATATTCCTCTAAAGTATTGAAACTTATCTCTTGGAAGAGCTATGGTGAACATATCTGCTACTTGCTCTTCGATGTTGCAATATTTGAGTCAAATCTACCATTTTTATGCCATCAAGTATTACTTCGTTAGAAATAATGTGAAAAAATATGAGATTTAACTCAAATATTGCAAGATTGAAGATCGGGTAGTAGATATGTTCACCATAGCTCTTCCAAGATATATATTACAATACTTTAGAGAAATATTGGGTCCCACACAACAAAGCATTAAATGGAAGCATTAAAATTTAATACTTTTTTAATTTCATACTTTCCTATGCATGTAGCCAATTTCCATGTATTACAAACTTATCCGTTTTAGTCATTTACCTGCATGTACCTGGTTGGGTGCATGATGGACAAGTGTAAGGGTTTGAAATAACATGAAAATTATGAGATTTAAGTCAAATATTGCAAGACTAAAGAGCAAGTAGTTCATATCTTCGCCATAGCTCTTCCAAGAGATAAGTTTCACCACTTTAGAGAAATATTGACCCCACACAACAAAGCATTAAATGGAAGCGTTAAAAGTTAATACTTTTGTAGTTTCCCATGCACGTGGTTATTTTCCATGTATAACAAACTTATGTCCTTTTTAATCATTTACTTTCATGTAATTGGGTGCATAATGGACAAGTGTAGGGATACCATTTATGTTTGAAAAAGATATTCATCTACTTAGACAAGTCTAGAATCAATTTGAATGACGCAGAATAAGACATAATATTTTTGCCCATTTTTCTCTCTCTTGTTATGGAATAATAGTTGCCGTCCACTTAAAAAATAGATCTATAATAGTAAAAGATTAGAAAAAAGGCACATCAAAATCATTGGGCCCCATATTCCAAGGCTAATTTTATTTTATTTTATTTTATAGAGTTTTTTTTTCCTTCGAGATGTAAAATGTTGTCTTGTATCTTTTTTCTGGCTGGATTCTTAATTACCAAAATCCTGTTTTGAGATCAAACTTTGAAAATACTTTAGCATTGAAAAGATGCTGAAAGAGAGCACTTTTGTTTGGCAGTGGAGACTTGTCATCAGCAAGAAAATAATTAAGATCTTGGTAATTAATTACCCAAAAATAATGTTCAACCAGAAAAAATTGGTAATAGAGTTTGTAGTATTTTAACATTTTCCTTTGTCAATGCATTGTATTAGGAGAAAGGTAGCTACTTACATTTAACACTAGTGAGTAATTTCTTTTTACTCACCATTCATCATAGTAAAAGCAAAAGCAAAACTCCAAATGAAAGTGCAAAAGTAATTCACTAACCAACGCAATTTCATGTACTCAAAGCATATCAGAAATGACTTTTATTAATTATTCTATTACATCTTTACAAAACAGATGTATATAAATCCAAGAAATTTTGGTTTCAGATTACATTGCGTTGACATCTATTTTCATGTTACTTGCACAATTCCCAGGAAAACCGCAAATGAAAATTATGAAATAGTTAAATCCTTTCTCGAGCGTGATTTTATCGCTTCCAGTTTGAAATTTTTGTCCTGCTGCCGTGCATGTATCGTAACCATGTTTGCCTACAGCAACCACATTGTGCGATGCTAGGTTGTAGTTGAACACTGTAACATGAAAACAAGACAAATAATAAACCTTAATGGAGAATCGTCAAACGATATGATAAGAGTATTGTAGACACTGTTGAATGTGAAAGCAATTAATACCTTTAGTTATAATATTAAAAACAATTATGATAAAATAATAATGATTCATATTTACCGAGTACATCGCCAGCCCTAAAGGTCTTTCCATTAGGCCAACCCACAACATTGAAGGCCCATCCACCAGCATCTCCAACAGTAGGTTGCTGCCCAAACATTACCACAGTGAAGGAGCATACCCAATAGCAGAACTGAGACAGCAATTGCATTACCTCTTCCCTGAGACATCACCATCTTAATAATAAAATTTATGCGATGGAGAGAATAATTCTCAAAGGTAAGATCGAGTCAAGGATGGAGGACAACTTGCACCTATAGAAATGTGTCTTTTATACAGTTTTGCCACCAACTTTTTTGTTGTTTTCAGGGACTAGTCACCAAATATGACAATGAAGGTAACAATCAGAGTATCTGAGTTAATTAAGGATGGAGATTCTTATATATATTTTTTTAAAGCAAGAGATCAATTACCAAATACGGAAAATGAGTGTTTATGTGGTTGCTTATTAGATCATGACATCTTTGTTTTGAATAATTCGATAGTTGGGGAGGAAGGTTTTGAACTATGAATATCTCCGTTGAAAACATCAAGATGTATTGACTAATTGTATTATAAAACTCTCGACTATCATGATATCATATGTAATCTAATAATAATATATATAAAGATGAGCGATACACATAATAAGACATGTTTCTATAAATCAAGCGTTGGTTTGTATAGCGTCCTGCAGTAGGTGTTTGCGTTTTTGTGTGGGTCTCATGCACTATTCATAGGACCCACAAGTACGGTTTTGTAAAAAATTTTCATGAAAATTGGCTCTTACGGTATTATTCACACATTTAAAAATTATTTTGTTACAGTATGTTCAGTTTTTAGTAATAAGCAGCATTCAAACAGAAACAGACCCCAGGCATAAAAACATATTAAAATTGTGAAGAAAGTTTTCAATCTATATGTTTCATGGGAAAGTGTTATTTATTTATTTATTTATATTTTTGGGAGAGAGTTAAATAGGAAAGTAAGTTTTGAATAATAAGAATAATAGCAACACTTTGAGTCTGAGTACATACACACTATATGATGACGTGATATGTGGATTACTATTTGTAATTTAAAACTGTTATGAAAATTCATCATTAATATGCACAATTAGTAGGAAAGTTTTGTAACAAAATTTTTAACTAGAATATTAATAATAATTGTCATTACAATATGTTTAATTACATATCTAGTCCTCAATCGTTACTCTATGTTTCAAAATGGTCCCCATTTTTTTTGAAATATTTCATTTATTTCTTATATTTTTAAGTTTGTGTTAGAAAAGTCCCTACCATTAATTGTTAATTGGATTTTCACTATCTCCAAATAGACACAAAAGAAACCAAGTATTTAAATAACATATCTCTGTCTTCCTTTGTTGGTATCAAAATCTTTGAAATTTCATTGAAACAATCTCAATTCAAATCGAAACAAAAATTAATGAGAAAGACCTTTTTGACACAAATTAAAGTATAAGAACTAAAATAAAACATTTCAAATGATTGGGATTTGGGACTACTTTAATTAAAATATGGGATAAAGGTTGATGACTAAATGTGTAATCATCCTTTTTTTATTCTTCAACTTATTAGTCTAACCCAGGTTCTATTGTTGTAATCTACCGCGATAGAGGTACCCAAAGCACTACTAATATATATGGTTAGGAGCCATGTAACTTAACTAGTTGACACTTTCGGATAAAGTTGTTTTCATCAAGTGAGCTATTACCCAAATTGGTTTTAGATTTGCTTTTTCTCTTGGTTAGGAAATATGTTCATGAGTATCAATGAAGCAACAAATGATTGTACAATGTACCGCAGAGGCCAAATATGTTTCAAAATCATTGGTAACTTCACAATACAACTAAGCAGAGTTTTAGAAGATGTTAATGAGAACTGGAAAGAAGTTGCTTCAAATTTGTGTGACAACAAATCTGCCATTGTTATGCCAGAGAATCTAGTCAATATTTGAGTTTCAAACCCTTACACTTATCCATCATGGACCCAACATGCAAGTAATTGACTAAAAAGGATAAGTTTGTAATACTTGGAAAATGGCCACGCGCATAGGAAATATGAAATAAAAAAGTATTAAATTTAATTCTTCCATTTAATGCTTTGTTGTGTGAGACCCAATATTTCTCAAATGTATTGAAACTTATCTCTTGGAAGAGCTATGGTGAGCATATTTGCTACTTGATCTTCGATATTGCAATATTTGAGTCAAATCTACCATTTTCATGCCATCAAGTATTACTTCATTAGAAATGACGTGAAAAATTATGAGATTTAACTCAAACATTGCTAGATTGAAGATCAAGTAGTAGATATGTTCACCATCGCTCTTCTAAGATATAAGTTTTAGTAATTTAGAGAAATATTGGGTCTCACACAACAAAGCATTAAATGGAAGCATTAAAATTTAATACTTTTTTAATTTCATACTTTCCTATGCATGTGGCCATTTTCCATGTATTGCAAACTTATCTTTTTTAGTTATTTACTTGCATGTAACTGGTTGGGTGCATGATGGACATCTGTAAGGGTTAGAAATGACATGAGAATTATTCAAATATTGCACGACTAAAGATCAAGCATTACAAACTTTCATATTTTCCTATGCATGTGGCCATTTTCCATGTATTACAAACTTATCATTTTTAGTCATTTACTTGCATGTAACTGGTTGGGTCCATGATGGATAAGTGTAAGGGTTTGAAATGACATGAAAAATTATGAGATTTACCTTAAATATTGCAAGACCAAAGATCAAGTAGTAGATATCTCCGCCATAGCTCTTTCAAGAGATAAGCTTCAATACTTTTGAGAAATATTTGTCTCACAGAACAAAGCATTAAATGGAAGCATTAAAAGTTAAGGGAAGAGCTTGTGTCCAGTGTCCAGTTCCACTGGACACATTGGGATTTGAACACGTGTCTGCATCACAGGGTGTCTAGTGGAACTGGACACTAGACACAAGCCGTGACCAAAAATTAGTACTTTTGTAATTTCATACTTTCTTATGTTGTGGCCGTTTTTCATGTATTACAAAATTATCCTTTTTAGTCATTTACTTGCATGTAACTAGTTGGGTGCATGATGGGCAAATGTATGTGTTTGAAAGTACGCGAAAAATTATGAGATTTAAGTCAAATATTGCAAGACTAAAGAGCATGTAGCAGATATCTTCGCCATAGCTCTTCCAAGAGATAAGTTTCATCACTTTAAAGAAATATTGGGTCTCACATAACAAAGCATTAAATGGAAGTATTAAAAGTTAAGGACAAAGCTTGTGTCCATTGTCTAATTCCACTGGACATGTTGGGATGCAAACACGTCTAGTTTTGGACACGTGTTTGCATCACACAAGCTGTATCCAAAAGTTAATTCTTTTGTAATTTCCTACTTTTCTATGCATGTGGCCATTTTTCATGTATTGCAAACTTTTCCTTTTTAGTCATTTACTTGCATGTAACTGGTAGGGTGCATGATGGACAAGTGCAAGAGTTTTCATTTATGTTTGAAAAGTATAATAATCTGCTTAGAGATATCTAGAATCAATTTGAATGATGCAAAAGAAGAAGAATATTATTGCCCCTTCCTCTCGCCCTAATTATGAAAAATTGATTAACTGTCCCCTTAGAAAGGAATTGATCTTTATAGCAAAATCTTATAAAAACTCGTTAAAATCATTGTGACACTCTATTCCAGAGCCAATTTAATTTTCCATGGGTTTGGCTGATTTAAAGTTCTAAAAAGTGCACAATTCGCTCATCAAATGAATTTGTAATAAAATTAGTAGTAATTTTAAACTTCTTATATATATATATATATATATAGACACACACACACCATAAAGCTAGCCACTAACGTCTAATATCAGTCGTGTAATTTCTTTTCCTTCAACATACATCACAGATTCACAGTAAAAGTTAAACAAAACTCGATATAAAAGTGCAAAAGTAATTCACAACCAAAACAATCTCATGTTCAAGCATAGCAGAAATGAATTTTATTAATTTTCCCATTGTATCTTGCAAAAACAGAGATATATCCAAGAACTTTTGGTTTCAGGTTACAATGCGTTGACAACTATTTTTAGGTTGGCCCTGTAATGCCCCGCAAAACCACAATTGAAATAGTTTTGTCCATTCACAAGCGTGATTTTATCGCTTCCAGTTTGATATGTATAAAGTTGTGATTTACAACTATTTTGTGTTGGCTTTAATTCCGTGTCAAATTTGATTGTAATTTTGCTCAATCTTTGTACCCTGTATTTATTGTGGGATTTTATTGTAAGGGTTGTGTGATACAGAGAGAGTGTGTGTGAAGACTCAAGCATTTGAAGACAGAAGAGTTTGCGTGGGTAGCTCGTGACTAAGCATCTTGCGAAGTGATGCATGTGCCCTACACATGACTGGAATGCGAAGAGTTATGACAGATGGTAACAGCTAGTTTTTGCGAGTGTCTCGCGGGTAAGGCCTTCCTGCGAAATACCCGCGAAACAGTCTATTTTGCTATTTTGTCCTATCTGCTCCACTACATCCTCATAGACACTATATATACCATCATTACCCACATATTGAGTAGAGAGCTTTTCAGAAGAGAAAACCCTAGTCTCAAACCCTTGAGAGTGTGAGATTGTCATACCCACAATTCTCTACACCATCCATTATGGTTTTCCTCTTCTCCTACCTCTCAATTTCCAAATCCTTGAGAGGTTGATAGCCCAAACACTTACCACACTCATACTGAGTGTCCAATGAGTTTTTGGTGCTGCTGGGAAGTATTGGAAGAAGCCAAGCTTTGGCGGATGCAATCGGGCGCATTTGCGGGATCCAGAAAGCTAGACAAGACACGGTTCCAAGAAGCCTTGTTGGAGTAGGAGCTTGGAGGGCTTAGGTGCACTGGGTAGACTAGGCTTGGAGGGTCTTTTGCTATTCGTGTATCCCAACTTATTGTCTAGTGAATCGATTTACCGCTTGGAGGGTGGCGGAGAGGTTTTTCGCCGAGTTCTTCGGTTTCCTCTTCGATAACATATCGGTGTGTTATCTTGTGTTTGCATCTCTCTTCCCTACTCTTTTTAGCTTTCATTTTATTGCTGTGATTTTTTGAATATGGCTTAGAGTAGTTATTTTGTTTGTTCGCTCGTATTTACTCTATTCCGCACTTAGTATAAGTTAGAGTAAAATCA
This sequence comes from Castanea sativa, assembly GCF_040712315.1. Taxonomy (NCBI): domain Eukaryota; kingdom Viridiplantae; phylum Streptophyta; class Magnoliopsida; order Fagales; family Fagaceae; genus Castanea; species Castanea sativa. Next base: position 27,920,072 of record NC_134019.1, on the reverse strand, counting down.
ACCGAGCCGTAATTTTTTAATTTGGGGTCTAAATAGCATTTGTTGTGGTTCCATTACCTAAGTGCAATCCAAGACCCTTTTTGTGATGGATCGGTCACAATCTCTCAATGCTTTACCATTCTTTGATGGGAGCAACTATGCCTTTTGGAAAGTTTGTATGAGGACATTCTTTTGTTCTATAGATGAGTCCGTATGGGATTCCATTGATAATGGATATGTTAGACCCACAACAGCCAAGTCTGAATGGGACAAGGCAGGACTTGCTTTGGCAAATGCCAATAGCAAAGCAATTAACGCTATATTTTGCGGTGTGTCTACTGATGAATTTCACAGGATATCGCATGTGAAGACCGCCAAGGAAGCTTGGATGATTCTTGAGACTACCTACGAAGGTACTAAGAAAGTCAAGGACATAAAACTCCAAATGCTTACCACTCGATTTGAAGAGCTTAAGATGAGTGACGATGAGTCATTTGATTCATTCTATGGGAAGCTCAACGAAATCGTGATTGTCAAGCTCAATCTTGGTGAAAAGATTGAGGATGCTAAGGTGATGAGAAAGATCTTGAGGTCCTTACTAGATAGATATCGTTCGAAGGTTACTGCTATATAAGAAAGCAAAGATTTGAATGAGATTAAGATTCAAGAGTTAATTGGATCTCTCCAAACACATGAACTTGGACTGCCTTCTCACAAGCCAAGCAAATCACTTGCACTCAAAACCATCAATGAGAGGATGGACGACTCTTCCGAAGAAGATGATGTGGAGAAAGATGTAGCATTCCTTGCAAAGAACTTCCGAAAATTTCTGAAGATGAAGAATAGTGGGAAGTCCTTTAGCAAAGGAAAGTTCCCATCATCCAAAGGCGGTAGAAAGGAGTTCAGGAAGAAAGATGGGAAGGACTTTTAATCCCCCCAATGAGTCATTTGTTTCATTCTATGGGAAGCTCAACGAAATCATGATTGCCAAGCTCAATCTTGGTGAAAAGATTGAGGATGCTAAGGTGATGAGAAAGATCTTGAGGTCCTTACCAGATAGATACCATGCAAAGGTTACTGCTATAGAAGAAAGCAAAGATTTGGATGAGATTAAGATTCAAGAGTTAATTAGATCTCTCCAAACATATGAACTTGGACTGCCTTCTCACAAGCCAAGCAAATCACTTGCACTCAAAACCATCAATGAGAGGATGGACGACTCTTCCGAAGAAGATGATGTGGAGAAAGATGTAGCATTCCTTGCAAAGAACTTCCGAAAATTTCTGAAGATGAAGAATAGTGGGAAGTCCTTTAGCAAAGGAAAGTTCCCATCATCCAAAGGCGATAGAAAGGAGTTCAGGAAGAAAGATGGGAAGGACTCTTAATCCCCCCAATGAGTCATTTGTTTCATTCTTTGGGAAGCTCAACGAAATCGTGATTGCCAAGCTTAATCTTGGTGAAAAGATTGAGGATGCTAAGGTGGTGAGAAAGATCTTGAGGTCCTTATCGGAGAGCTACCGTGCGAAGGTTACTGCTATAGAAGAAAGCAAAGATTTGGATGAGATTAAGATTCAAGAGTTAATTGGATCTCTCCAAACATATGAATTTGGACTGCCTTCTCACAAGCCAAGCAAATCACTTGCACTTAAAACCATCAATGAGAGGATGGACGACTCTTCCGAAGAAGATGATGTGGAGAAAGAAGTAGCATCCCTTACAAAGAACTTCCAGAAATTTCTGAAGATGAAGAATAGTGGGAAGTCCTTTAGCAAAGGAAAGTTCTCATCATTCAAAGGCGGTAGAAAGGAGTTCAAGAAGAAAGATGGGAAGGACTCTCAATGCCCTCAAGGAGTTGTGTGCTTTGAATGTAACGACGATGGACACATCAAGAAAGAATGTCCCAACTACTTGAGAGGGAAGGGTAAGGTGTTTGCCACTACTCTTAGCAACTCCAAAAACTCAAATTAAAACACGGAAGAAGAGTGTGACAATGACAGGAACTATAGGGATTTCATGAAAATTACCTCCGTTGAATCTAAGGATGGTTTGAGCAATTTGGTAAATGAACTTGGTGAGCATTCCAAGGGTGACGAAGTTGAAGAATCGGAAGATGAAGATGTATGCCAATATGAAGGAGAGAGCAACCTTCAAGAAGCATATGATTCTTTGCTAGAAGATTGTGGAAAATATGCCAATGTTGCGAACCATGTTGTGAGAAAAATGAAGAAGATTGAAGAAGAGCATAAGTGTACTCTTGTGCAACTTAAAGAGGCAAAATGTGAAGTAGAAAGACTCAAGGGAGAGCTAGTTGAAGCTTACTCTAAGATCAAGTTTCTAAAGCTTGAAATAATCCAAGCTAATGTCAAGGTTAAGCATATCTCCACCAAGAAACTTGACAATGTGTTGTCCTCACAAAAATCCTCACATGATAAGACCGGTTTGGGTTATACCGGAGAAGGAAGCTCCAGCAGCGAACCGAAGAAGGAAGTAAGGTTCATATTAGCCAAAAGTATTGAGAAACTTAAAGAAGTAACGCTTGAGACTAAGACCCCTGTTGCTGAGAAGAAAACCATTGGTGTAAGACCAAAAGATAAAGGGAAGTCATTATCCAAAAATCAGAGGGGCCTCAAGTGAAGCATGTGTGTCATCATTGTGGCGTTTAAGGGCACACAAGACCCAACTGTTTCAAGCTTCATGCACTCAAGAAAGCTGATTCTATGCGTGGCCAAGAAAGTTCAATGAAGAAACCAAAGGGAACACAATCCAAGGGAGAAAATGAAAGACATCTCATTGGAGACGTCGTGGAAATGCTGAAGAAAATCTCTCTATGCCTTACTAGCTTCACTCTGAGGTTAGAAAGCTATGTTGATCGTGCACTTCCATTCAAGGCTCTCACCCAAAACACTCGAAAAGTGTGGGTGAAGAAGGGTACCCATGCATGATTATTTCCTATGCCCATGATTTAATTCTTTCAATGTTTAGGGTCATAGGTTCATGCATCATGTCATGCAAAATCTTCTTGTGTCATTGCTTCCGATTCATAGCATGTTTCTTTTGCTAGCTGCTTTTTGTTTTTGCTTTTGTTGATCTTATTTTTCGTGTTATGTTTTTTAGTGTGTTGAAAAATTCAAAAACTCATAAAAATTGAAAAATCTTCAAAAAGTTTGATAGCTTGTGTTGTGTATATCACATGTGAGTTTGGCCTAATACTTTCGTACTAATGGCGTAGTGCATTTTTGAGCTTAACTTGTTTTGTATGGACATCTATCTTTGTGGAAAAATCTTAAAATCTATGTGTGATTGTTGTAAATCGATCTTCAAGTTTGTCATGAATGATTAGTCAACAGTCTTGTTGGTCTTGATACATGCATAGATTTATGCCTATATCTTTTCCCACGTCTTTATGTTTTTGTTTAAAGAGCTCATCAATTGTCAAATCTCGAAAAGAGATATGGAGTTGCAAAAGCTGTCGCACATACTAGTATTTGACTAGGAAAAAGGGAAAGCGACTTGTATTGAAATGTATGGTGCGTCAAAAAGCCAAAGGCTTACTTACAAAGTTGAAATATAAAAATTTTAGGCATCGATCTCAAAATAAGATGTATTTTGTTCAAAATGATCAAATGTTATGATTTGTAAAGAAGCCAAATGAAAAGCTTTAAAGATATGTAATCAATTTCTTGTGGGAGGTCATATATGCTCATTTCTATAATTGAGATAGTCCACTTGACTTAGTACTAGTTGTATATGACTTGATTGAATTGATCATTGAGGTTTCACTCTAGACTAAGGACTATTCCACATTTGATACTCACACACAACACACAAGACTTTGTTCAATGAATGCTTATTTCATTTGTGTGATTGTACATGATTAAATGTGATGTGTATACTCAATTGCTTGCCAATCAAACTCAAAAATATTTTTGAGTATTTTATATGTTTTTGAAAGTGTTTTTATACTTTCGTGTAAGTTTTTGTTCAAAATGCATTTTTGTGTTTTTCTTTAAAAATTGGTTCAAAAGCTGTTTTGCGAGATGCTCACGACTTAGAGCTTCCCGCGAAACATGCTTAAGGGAAATTCAAAAGTTACATTTTCATACAGAGAGTCTTGCTACTGCCTCGCGAGTATTTCACGACTAAACTCTTCTCGCGAAATGTTTTTAGGCAAAAACTGGAAAATTTTCAATTTCATACAGAGGCTATCGCGATTGTCTCGCGACTGTGTCGCTACTAAAAGCTTCTCACGAAAGCTTCTATGTGTCTTGCGACTAATATCGCGACTACCTAACCCGTGAAAAATACGTGTTTCCAATTTTTATGTAGCAGATGTGACATTTTTTAAAAACTACTTCATTTCCCTCACTTTGCCTCTCTCAAACCCCTCTCAACCCAAATCTTACTTTTACTCAAACCCCATCATTTTCAAGCAAAATCTCTGCAAAATCATTTCAAGGTATGTTTTTCTAAACATTGTTTTCACATTTGTCTTAGATTTTTGCAGATTTTAGCTTAGGGTTTTAAAAATTGGGGATTTTCAAAAAATGGGTTGGGGTTCTTATTTTTTGTGAAAATTTCTTCAACATTTTGATTGGGTTGAGTCCCATTTGCTGTGTTTGTATCTGTGTTGGACCCATGTGGCATTCTAAACATGTATTGAGGCCGTTTTCATCCTGTTCATGCATTATTCATAGGTGTTGCTCACTGTTGCATGTTAGGAGTTTGACAGAATGTCCTAGTGACATCCTTGTGTTGTTTTGGACTCAAATGAGTTCCAATGCTTGGGGTTACTATTGATTGAACATGTTTAACATGTTTTGGTCATTGGGTGTGTGTTTTACACACTGTGCCCATTTTGTGCCTCACAATGCCATGCCATGCATCCTCTAGGCACACCCCATGCACCTCATGTTGCACTCACATGCATCAGCACATGCACACACATGCCCAGTCACTTACTTCATGCATTATGCTTCTGTGTACATGTTTTTAACACTTATAGCATGCTATTTTAAGTTTTTTTTGCTCTATTTTGAGTTTGTTGTGCTTTGTTTTAAGTTGTTTTTACTTATATGTTTTGGACTAACTTAAATCTAATCAAGTTTTGTGGTATGTTTTGTGTTTGTGCACCTGTTTCTTTTTTTTTTTTTTTTTTTTTTAAATTTTTTATGTTTTTCGGTGCAGATGTCTCTCACCAAACATTCAGCTTCTAAGAAACCAACCTCAAAGCGTGCTAGCTCGGATTCTGAAAATGTCAAGTCTATTGAGGTAGACTTGAAGTACAATGACTGCTACAAAAGAGCAACCATTATCATGGAAAGGGTTGTGAAGTTAGACACCCTTGAGGACACTTGCATACCTGCAATGTTCAGGGAAAGGACATGGACAAAACTGCTGAATCCAGTTGGAGTAGTGTATTTAGAGATTATCAGAGAGTTTTTCTCCAATGCTAGTGTTGAAGGGGATAATATAAACTGCTAGGTAAGACACAAAGAGTTTGTCATCACTAGGGACAGCATTCAGGAGTTCTTAGATGTTCGTCCTCCCTCATACCCAATCACGATGCAATATGAGGATAGATTGGAATCTACTGAGGAGATGGTGAAGATACTTGGTGGTACTTCTAAGAAAATCTCCATGAACACAATCCCATTCAGTCTAGAGATGAGGACCCTTGCTCATGTGATGATTAACAACTTGTATCTAGTCACTAACTTGACAACATTGTCCAAGCCAAGGACCATTTTTTTTGTACGATCTCTTCACCCACAAAGAGATTGATATTTGTGGACACATCCTCCACTTTTGAAGAAGAGCATTGAGAAGCAGAACTCCAGAACAGTCATGCCATTCCCCTCACTCATAATGGGCCTAATTGCAAAGACAAGGCTCAAACTTCCGAGTGGTCTCACTATGGTTTAGAGGGACTATCCTATTGGCGGACACACAGTGACTCGAAGCACAGCTCACATCAAAGGATCAAAGACCGGTACTTCTCAAATTCCAGGGCTGCTATTCAAGAAGAAGGAGAAGACATAGAGGATGAGATTGACAGTTTTACTTCTTCTCCAGAGAGTTCTACACAGCCATCTTCCCAAGCACAACCATGAGGATCTGATTGTCTTGATCACCTTCTTACAACGGTAGATCAGATCTATGGCATGCTCGAGTCTCATGTACAACACATCGTGGATCAATTTACTTACATCTAGGGTCAAATCACTGCATTATCATCACAGATCGAGGATATGTCGATGGCACAAGGATCCGATTCCGAATTCGAGCAATTCTAGCTCCTTTTGCAATTCCGGTCAAAAAGGGGGAGAAACTTTTGAGGGGGAGTTGCACATTTTAAGGGGGAGCATAGCGGAACATAGTGTAGCACATGCACTTCATAGACATATTGGTTTATTTTTGGTGGTTTAGTTGTTTACATTGCTTTCTTTTAAAGCTTTAAGTACTTTAATTTAAATTCAGTTTAATATTCAGTACTTTGTGTTTATCTTATTGCTTTGTAGCATTTTTTTGTACTTATAGTTTATCTTGAGTACTACACTCATGTACCCTTGTTGGATCTTGTATCCTTAATGCGAATACTTTGGTATTTTGCATTGGTCTAGTGTTTTGGACATGCAATTGATTCTTGCTTTGTACTTGATTGCATTGCGTGTCCGGATGATCGTTTACTAGTTAAATGATCATTGTAGTCATTCCGTAATGACTATTCCTGTATGATCAAGTTATGCTTCACTATTTATATTATGATGTTTATCTTGATCGCATTATACTTGCTCCTATACGTACCTTGTATTCAACTTGCCATGTGCTTAATGAAAGTTTTGTTTGTGTGCGAGTGTTTTGGGATACAAGTGTATTCGTGCAAGTGCTTCACTGCTTCTAGATTAGGTGTGAATGAGTTTTGCCACTGTTCCCAAACTCACGTTTAAGTCTAGAGTCTGTTATAGGGTGTTTTGTCATGGAATAGCCAAAGGGGGAGATTGTAAAGTTGTGATTTACAATTATTTTGGTGAGATTGTAAGATTGTCATACCCACAATTCTCTACACCATCCATTGTGGTTTTCCTCTACTCCTACCTCTCCATTTCCAAATCCTTGAAAGGTTGATAGCTCAAACACTTACCACACTCATACTGAGTGTCCAGTGAGTTTTTGGTGCTGCTAGGAAGCATTGGAAGAAGCCAAGTTTTGACGGATGCAATCGGGCACATTGCGGGATCTGGAAAGCTAGACAAGACACGGTTCTGAGAAGCCTTGTTGGAGTAGGAGCTTGGAGGGCTTAGGTGCACTGGGTAAACTAGGCTTGGAGGGTCTTTTGCTATTCGTGTATCCCAACTTATTATCTAGTGGATTGATTGACCGCTTGGAGGGCGGCGGAGAGGTTTTTTGCCGAGTTCTTCGGTTTCTTCTTCGATAATACATTGGCGTGTTATCTTGTGTTTGCATCTCTCTTCCCTACTCTTTTAGCTTTCATTTTATTGATGTGATTTGTTGAATATGGCTTAGAGTAGTTGTTTTGTTTGTTCGCTTGCATTTACGCTATTCCGCACTTAGTCTAAGTTAGAGTAAAATCAACCGAGTCGTAATTTTTTAATTTGGGGTCTAAACAGCTCTTGTGTTTTTAACACAAATCCGAACTTTCAATATGTTTTTGAACCTTCTAATACCGTGCATGTATTGTAACCTTGTTTGTCTACAGCAACCACATTGTGCTCTGTTGGGTTGTAGTTGAACACTGTAACATGGAAACGAGAAAAATAATAAATCTCAATGGAGAATCATAAAACTTTCTGATAGAGTATTAACATTACACTACCTTAAAGACATGATATGACTAAGTAAAAGAAAATGATGATTGGAATAGTATGCAGTTATTTATCAAAAACAATGGTTCATACTTGCTTACCAAGTACATCACCAGTCTTAAAGGTCATTCAATTAGGCCAACCCACAACATTGAAGGTCCAACCTCCAGCATCTCCAACAGTATAAGTTGCTGCCCAAACGATTTCACAGTGGAGCAAACCCAATAGCAGAACTGAGACAACAATTGAATTACCTATTCCCTGGGCCATCTTAATAATAAAACTTGCTCCACAAAGAGAATATTTCTCAATGGTAAGATAGAGTCAAGGATGGAGGACAACTTGACCCTATAGAAATATGCATTTTATAGAGTTCTTGCCACTTAACTTTTTGTTGTTTTTATGGACCAGTCAGTAAATTAAATATGATAATGCTGACAATTAGAGTCATATAATGTCAAGGGTGGAGGACACCTTGACTCTATAGAAATGTGTGTTTCATAGAGTTTTTGAATTTTTTATCTTTATTTTTTTAAGGATAAAGTTTAGTTACAAATTGTAGTCTAAGGCTACAACTTTCTCTAAAAGAATTAATATTGCTACATATCTTGAAAATCTAATAGTTAGATTGTATGTTTTTTTACTTTTAACACATGTCAAATTTTGTGTCAATATAATATTATTTAATATATAATCTATAAACTCCTTTTTTATGCATAATTTTAGATTATAAAAATTTGCAATTTTTAAACAATTGATTAACGACATAGCTATTGATTTTTGATCTTCTAAAAAATTTGCAAACATGTAGGACATATATAAGTAAAAAATGCAATCCAATGGTGGACTTGTCAAAATTCACATTCAATAAAAAGATATAGAGTGAAGTTATAGTCATAGGTTACAACTAAGTTTGTAACCAAACTTTGTCTATTTTTTTGATCAATTCATATTTTTTAGGGGCTAATTACCAATCACCAAATATGGTAATGAAGGCCTGTTTATGTGGTTGGCTATTATATATATCATGATATCTTTTTATTTCAAAATTTGTGCTTCAAAGAGTTTTAAAACCAAGAGGAAATTTCACTTTAGCCATTTTAAACTATACCCCTTTTACACTTACCCCTAAACTATGAGAATACAAATTTATCTCTTAAACCATACTTCATTTTACAATTACTCTTGTAAACTATAAGAATCCACACTTACTTCTCTAAACTATTACTAATGGGATAGGGTGTAAAGTGTTACACATGTAATTGTTTAGGAAGGTAAGTGTGTACTCTTATAATTTAGGAGACCAAGTGTGACACGGGTAATAGTTTAGGGGGTTAAATGTAAAACGGGGTATAATTTGGGAGGGTAAAATGTAATTTCCCATTAAGCATTCAACACACACACACACACACACACACACACACAATGTTTTAGGAGCCAATCACGAAATACGGTAACGAAGGCGTGTTTACGTAGTTACCAATTAAATTATGATATATTTTTATTTTTGTCATTGTTGATAATTTGATAATTAGAAGACAAGGGATTTGAACTTAGATTATTTTCTTAGAACATAAAGAGATGCCAACCAATTGAGGTACAATATTTTTGTTTATTGTAACAACAACAACAACAACAACAACAACAACAACAACAACAATAATAATAATAATAATAATAATAATAATAAAAGTTGAGAGTTACACGTTTGTACACCACACATGTTTCTGTATATCAAGCACAAAAAGAATATTAAAATTGTGAAAGAAGTCTTCAACCTATATGTTACATGGGAATATATATATTATGGGTCATACACACCAATGATAAGCTTTAATAATGTGGATCACTATAAATTATCAAGAAAATTTGTTGTTAACACGCATGATGCAAAAAAAAAGTTTCGTAATTTAATAGTAACTAGTCACTAAACCCGTGCTATGCACAGGAACTTACCTATTTGTGAGGTAGATTAAAATAATTTTATAAAAAATTTAAGAAACTACACCATTACAATTTGATGAAGAAGTCATGCAATGACTTGCAAAAAATTTGTGAGACAGTTTCAGATATTACAAAAAATAAATAAAAAATTTAGATATTAAAACTTGTGAACAATTGAAAAATATTAAAGAATTAGATAATTCACTGCTTAGAAATTATTGAAACAAAACAAATTATATATGATTAAACAATAGAGAAATATAAGAGAAAGATGGATTGCATTTGAAAGAATAATGTCAATTATTGCAAACTTTTTTATCTTATAAAAAATGGCTAAAGAGAGTTTGGTGGTTCATGTATGAAAATTACTTTTTAAAAAATATATGAAAAATCATAAAATAATTTTTTTTAACAGAGTAGAGGAGAAAAAAATAACATAAGAAGAGCTCATACCTCTACTCGACTTAAAAAAAAAATATATTGGAGTTTGCTTTGCTTTTATAATGTTCATGATTAACCTCACAAATTTGGAGATAAATTATTAATGTTTGAGTTTGCGTTGAAGTTGGACTTGTTAGAGAGATAGAGTTTCACTCCTTATTAAGTTTGGACAAAACAAAATTAATTTTATTTAAATAAAATGATCATTTTATTTAAATAAAATGATAATTTTATTTAAATATTGTGCTAACGTGGAAAATTGTGAGAGTTTCAGAGGTTTCGATTTGCAAATTTGGTGATAAATTATCAATATTTGAGTTTGAGTATAAGTTGGACTTGTTAGAGAGATAGAGTTTCACTCATTATTAAGTTTGGATTAAACAAAAATAATTTTGTTTTTAAAAAAATGATAATGATGAGTTTGAGTTTGAGTTTAAGTTGAATTTGTTAGAGGGATAGAGTTTTATTCCTTGTTAAGTTTGGACTAAACAAAATTAATTTTATTTAAATATTGTAATGACATGGAAAATTGTGAGAGTTTCAAATGTTTCGGTTATATGTATAGATCAGAAAAACGAAGAACAAGTAGAGATGTATACACATAGTACAAAGTTCCCGCATTATATACTAATTATAACTATATTAAAATTGTTAATAAAGTTTGTAGCTCAATTGGTAAACTCTTTGATGTTTGAATAAGAAATATGATGTTCAATCTCCACTTACACCAAAAACATTGCGATATACAAGAAAAGTCTTCAACTAAATATTTATGTACAATAAACATCTAATTAAGAAATATTAATAAACCTATAAATAAAATTTACCTTATCTATAAAGTTTATTAAATTGTTAGGACATATGTAAATCATGTTAGGAACATATGTCATTTAAAATTGTCTAATCCTTTGACAAAACGCACTTTACTTTTAATTGGCTAGATCTAGGATGTGTTTAATACTTCAAGGAAAAATTCAAGAAATAAGAGTTCAAGTCTATGTATTAAAACCATGTAAATCTATCCAAGAAACAAGTGAAGAAGTGTAAATCTATCCAAGAAACAAGCGAAGAAGTGTTGGATTTTAAAACTCGATAGCTAGCTCGACAGATAGCATCTATCGAGGTTTAAAAGGCTGCGTTAGCCTGATGCTCGATAGCTGCTCGATAGATACCCTATCTATTGAGATTTATGAAAATCAGTTTTTCAGATTTGATTTCACTTCAATCCTTGTAAACATGTTTAGGCTTTCTTTTCTCATAACCCGAAACATATATAAGGATTATTTTAAGGGCCGTCAAAGGTTGCACGAGTGTGAAGCAAAGTTTTATTCATGCAAATTGTGACCGGAGACAGAATTTGTCCTAGTTCATCTTTTTCTTGAAGAAGCTGCTGCGTTTGTACGCCGTTGAGTTTTGTGACGAATGAGCTTCATGATCTTCATCATGTTGATGAACTGAAGAACTTTGAAGCCAACATCTTTCTCAAGTTGGTGATTAAGTTGTGTACTGAGATCCGCGCATCGATTGGTTAGTCATGTATAGGGAGCCGTGCATTAAAAAGGAGAGATTGTCACTATAGAACAAGTCCAATTGTGTATTGGGGTAAGGGTTCAACTGTAGGATGGTATAAGGTACTGAGATTCCTTTACTTGTAATCGCTTGTTGTAATAATAGTTGATTTTTGGGAGTGGTGACCTTAAAATCACCCGGTGGGGTTTTGCCTTGGAGGTTTTCCCCATTCGTAAACAAATCATCGTGTTAACTTTCTTTTCCGCTGCATATTAACTTAGTTGGTGATTTGTTTGTGCTACCACGTGTTTTGCATGTTAATTGGATTAATTAATTAACTTGGCTAATTAATCAATTAATTTATCACAATGGGTCAATACATTCTTGGCCTATCATAAATCTTAAATAATTTTAAAATTCTCATTAAATAGTGTTGCCTAAAATCAATAATGGAATGGAAAATTTCTTGATGAGGCTCATATTGAACTTGACAAAGTTCATTAAGCCTCTAGCGTTTGTGGTTGGTGGATGTTTTGTATTGTGAATGTTTGTGAACTTATAGAGAGATAAAATAATATACAAAACAATCAAAATGTATAAAACTAATCTAACACTTCCAAGATCTTTGTACGGGGGAGGCAAATTACAATTATCTCCAAAACAAAACCCATAACATATACACAGTTACTTAAAGCACTTGAAACCTCTTAATTCTCGTTCAAGATTTATTTTATAGAATGCATCAAAAGATTGAATGGTCAAAATTAAGGTTTTTTGGTACATTGCAAAATGATTCTTTTACCCTTTTGTGAAGTTAAACGGTGGTTACAAAATGAAGTGTCTACAAAAAGAAAAAAAATTTATTTTTTATTTATTAAAAAGAAAGAAAAAAACAAAGACAATATTAATGTCAACAAGACTACTATTTTAGTTAGGTCGCAAAATCCCCTCATAAAATCATCAATTTTATTTATTTTGATATGTAAACTTTTCACCACCTTAATATTTATTTGTTCCAATCATGCATCTTCACATTTATTTTCAAAAACATATTATATAAGTAGAATCCGTCCTCTTGTGTTGTCCAATGTAGTAGTCCCCACCACAATTGGCTTCAAGCTTACTATCTTTTACATACACATCGAAAGTCACCTTGAAGTTTGCATACCAAAAATAGCAATAAAAATCTGTGATCTTAAAAAGAGCAGGAGTAAAAGAGAATTCCCACTCTCCTTTTGGTTGAAGATTAGTTCTAAGGCCAAAATCATCATCCGCAGATTTACATTTATAAGTAAGGTGTTTGTTGTTGAGATGGTTGACAATTCGCACATAACGCTTTGTTGGGTAGGATGTTAGCTTAAAAGAAGTACTTTGGCCAAAGGCTAAGAGAAGGATAAACACAAAACAATAGAGTTGAGCTATGATCATTTGATTCATTTTTTCTAGTGCTCAAAAAATATTTTGGTTACACTTGAAATGCATTGCCCTTCTTATTTATAACTAGAGATTGTCAATTGTGCATTTACAAAGCATGTTCAAATATTAAATGATTGGTAGACATAATGAATGCACCTTAACTTTACATTAGGAAAATTACATTGACCTCCCCTTGAGGTTTACTGAAATTATACTGACCTCTCCCATCTTTCAAATTATACCCAAACCTCCATAGCTTTTCAAAAAGAATTTGTGCACTCATCTACCTATTATGTTAAAACATTAAATCTAATATAATAAAATATAAAAAAGTTAAATATTTTGTATATATTTGCTTTTACCCTTCATTGTCAAAGGATATGGTTCATGCAATTTCTTCCAAACTACCTTTGGCCTCTGCCCATTATTAGCTTTTATAAACATACAATTAGACAGAATATTGTTAACTCAATGAAATATATGAATGCTTCTTGCAATTTTGGGAGTAGCTTCTAATCAGACTTAAATTCACTAAATAGGGAAAAATAGTGAACCATAAAGGTTTTGATAATATTTCTAAGACTATGTTATTTTTCATGGGAAATCTTATATTTCTTTGTTGGGATATATTGAATTTTGCAATATTGAAACATTTTCATATTTTTCGTTTGTTATTGAATTTTGATTAAAAAAATTTCCTTTTGTTTTTAAACCCATATGGACAAGAAAATGGGATTTTCATTTGTAAAGGAGGATAAATGCATAAATACAAAAAAAAAAACTAAATTATATTTAAAATTCTTGTAATTGATTAAATGGTTTTAAGTTGCAAGAAATGTGGTTGTATTTAATTTTTAAAAACATGGGTTTTAAAAAAAAAAAAAATTAGAAATACAGGAGAGGCCAATGTAATTTTAGTTAACGTCAACGGTGGACAGTGCAATTTTAAATATTTTATTTTTTTAATTTTTGGCATTCTGTAACAAATATTCTTTATAATATCTAATATTTAATACACTTGCATATTAAATGTCTTAATAACACATGAAATGTATTTTTAAATTAAAGTCTAATCTACATATTTGCTCTCTAACCTTTACATTATATGTTAATTTGGTTCCTAACATTTCAAATGTGTTAATTTGGTTTCTAAGCTTTTGATATTGGGTCCCTAACCTTTTGATATTGCTGACATGGCAGCCAAAACAAAAAAAAAAAAATTTATTATTGTCACCTATGCTAACATGTCAATATTTATATACTAAATTTATTTCCATACATCAATTAAAAAATTTATTGCAATAAATATGCTTGTTTAATATTTGCACTAATTAATTTGTCTTACATTAATAAATACAAAAAGTTAAATTGTCATATTTTAGTTATTAAATGTCTGGGATGAAACTTGATTGTTTTATAAAAAAATGATATGTCATAATTAGTTTTTTATATTAATAAATGATATGACTGGTTTGAAACTTGATTGTATTATAAACATGATATGACATATTAATAAATTTGTCATAATTGTCTAGCAATAAATATATTTGCTTGTTAAATGTCTTAGCACTAATTAAATATACCCAACAGTAAATTACTCTTAGTCTATGTTATTGTTAGCCCAAAGTAATAGTACCATTGTTCGATCTTATTATAATAAGAACTAGAGCTCAAACCCTGACAAAATTTGCCAAATAGAATGTTTTTAGAAAAAAAAAAAAGGAAAGTAGTACATGAATGAACTTAATTAGTTAAGTAAACTGTTTTTGGAACTTGAGTTTGTCAGTATTGGTGTGTATTGCTTGGAACTCGAGTTTGACAAACTTGAGTTTCAAAAATAGTCTACTTAACTAATTAGCTTAAGCTGCTTGCTATTTACCAAAATTTTTTCTAAAAAGGTACTATTCAACAAATTTTGCTGTCGAACACCCCTCCTCACTTATTGTAACAATATATATATAATAAAAATTGGGCTTAGACGTTGTGGTTGCTCTACGTGGCTTCACCAAATTGCAGAAATTTTCTTAAATTTTTAGATTTTAAGAAAAAAATATATATTAGTTTTCTTCGATTATAATTCTAAGTGGATAAAAATCTTAATTTGATTAAAGTTGAATTACACTTGCTTTATTTATAAGTGGATAAAAACAAAAATCATAACAATTAAAAGCCAATAGAATTTGAATCAACAATGATTTCAACTGAGCCACATATTCTGTACCATAAAAAATACAACTGTTTTGCTCTTTCCACAATAGGCACGTTGAAGAAAAGGGTCAAAGCTCCAAATATTCAATGAGTTGTTATTGAGATTATTGCATCTAATTTCAAAACAATCAATCAATGGGCATATCACGAGGGGGTTTAATTAGCTTAAGACTAAGACTTTTTGTTCATATAAAATTCTTCAATATAGAGTGTGTATATATATATATATATATATATATATATATATATATATATATATATATATATATATATATAATTCATAATTAATACTTATCATACGGTTCTTTTGCGCTATTATTCTCTTCTTCTACCTACAACCTTACAAGTACGGATTTGTTTACTCTACTTTTTTTTTTCCATCAAATTGAATATATTTTGTGTATTTGTTTAGGTTGATTTCCTTAAGTTTAATCCAATTTAGAGAATTGTTATGGATTGTCAATTGATTTTTTTTATAATGTTAGTTTGATTGTTTAGAAATTATATAAGAAATTGAGCTTTCATGTCTAATTAACTAAGAAATTAATTTTTTAGTTTTGCGGTAACTCTTAGTCTGTGAATCTATGATTGATGTTTGGAAAGATTAATTTATGTACTACGTATATAGGTCGGTTAATTATGTGTTTCCGAGGCTTACTCGGTTAACTGTGTTTTTTTTTTAATAAAATATTTGGGTAAATAACTAAATACTGTTAACTATGTTATTATTTCCGAGGCTTACTCGGTTTATTATGTATTTCTGAGGCTTAATAAATACTGTAAATATTATTTTTTAAATATATTATACTATTTGCAGAAATTTTATTAAATTTTTAGATTTTTAAAGAACTAAAAAAGATTAGTATACTACCAAGACTCTAATTTATTCTTATCATTAAATAAAATTAGATTAACAGTATATATTTCCAATAATTTGATAATCTCTATCCATCCCAAAATATAGTATATATCTCCATTAATTTGATAATTCCTACATTGATGGCATTATATCAAAATTCCTTATAGCTATCAATTCTCTCTTCCTCTTCTTTTTTTAAATTTTTTTATATGTTACATTATGTTGAATAAGCTTTTTTTTTTTCTTTTTTATTCTATTCATATGACCTTTTTTTTAATTCCAATTTTTATGGGATAAAAACAAACACATTGATTAAGTATCTTTAATTTCAATAATATTTAAATGAATTATATTTCAAATGGAAGTCTACCAATATATATAACCCTATATATCCTTTTTGGAGTGAAGCTTATTTCAATATGTGAATGACTAAATTCCATAACAATGCAGGTATGCATTCTTTCTTCTTTTATTATTATTATTATTATTATTATTATTATCATTTTGTTAATTTTCTTTAGTGTTATTATTGGTTTTTTTTCTTCATGTGATTTTAATTGATGAATTCAAAACATTCGAAAACATTGTCAAGTTTCTAAAGGCTACTTCTTTGTTTTTGTATTTTGTTTTTATTAAATTGATTAGGTTTTGTGTATTGGTTGCCTTTTGTTTAAACTAATTTTCTTAGCTTTGATCTAATTTATATGCTTAGGTTTCGGGTCTTAAAATTAATGATTAAATATGGTTAGAATTAATAGATTAATTTTAACAATTTTCTTATTTGATTTTTTTGTTACATCAAGTTATCAAGATGTTTTGCACGTGTATTCTTGAATTATCAACTTTACTTTTAATTTATAATATTATCTAGATTATATTAATTTTAGATTTATCAATTGTTTAGTACGTTTTTTAAAAATAATTATCAATTTAAAATTCAATTTGGAATTATTAATTTAATTTAGTTTTAGGAAGAAATCTTACCTCTTATTTTAGTGAGATAATTATTTACACTTGATAATTTTTTCTTTTATCTTTATTGAATCTATTAAAATATATAATTATTTATACATTTATTTTATAAGCTTTTTCATAAAACCGTGCAATGCACGGGCCTAAAATTAGTATATATATATATATATATATATATATATATATATATATATATATAATATGATATTTAATCTCTTAAATCATTTTTTAGAAGACCTTTAATCAATTTACATGTTAACATAATACCAAATAAAGAAGTATATTATTCTAATAATAATAATATAAAGGAGCAGATAAAGTGTCCAACCGTAAAACTTGTAGAGAAGATAAAAAATAATTTAATCATAATTGTTTAGAAAAATTAAAGTGTAATTTTGTCATTATTTGTTTATTTTTGTGTTGCTTTTATTCAGTACAACTTGTGGCCGATGAGTCCCCGTTAGTCAAAATTTTAGTGTTGGGAAATTCTAAGCTTTGGTTTGTTGTATAGGTGCTATTATACTTGAAGTTATCTCACAGGTAAGTGTTATAGAGACCAAAACTATTTAATTTTTGAGAAGAAATACTACAAACTTTTATTATGAATGACTGTTCAAATCAGCCTGTAAAACGGGTTCAACATCTGGTGGCACTTCTTCCAACTAGACTAACGTGTTTGGTGATGAAATAGCTCGGTAGGATTGAGAATGAACTACTGCATTTCCTTGCTTACGTTCATGAGAAAAAAGAAGCGAGGTATTTTATGTCAGCTGCTATGTATCCAACTATGCAAGGGAGTTGGTGTCATTCTAAATCGACTTGATTAGGATCTCTGAGTCTCCTTCCAATATCACCCGATCTAATCCCAGTTCTTGTGAAAACTCCAGGGCTCTTCTAGCCGCTTGTGCTTCAACCTCCAAAACTGTGGAAGGGAGTGGCATTTGTTGAGACGTAGCCACCATGAGAAGTCTCTCTCTTCATTTCTTATAATCACCCGCACCCTTGCCGCGTTTTGTTCTACAAAAACAACTTCATCAAAGTTTAGCTTGTACCGCATAGGCTCAGGAGGAAACCACACCACACCGATCCAAGTATGCTTTTCGGCATTGAAGGAGTGTAGTTGTGGGAAAGGAATTCTTGATTGATATCGATCCTGTGAGATTTTTAAAATTTGATCAAGAACCATTAGTCTTTGTTTATTGTTTTTCCATTGAAAGGTGTAATGTCTTTGTTGCAATGGATTTCTTCCCTTATATTGACTTGATAATAAAGGAGGAAACACGTGCTTTTCTAATGTAAATATATTTCACAATATGTATGATATCTAACCATTCAACGTTTCTCATGTTTCATCGCTGGACTATTATTTGAGTACTTATTGTGGTGGGCTATCTTTTGTGCTGACTTACCATTATATGAGGTATTCTTGTGGCTTCATTACAGTTCTTGCTAAGTGCAATCCAGACCTTAAGCTAAAATGAGTCCATTACAATTCACCTAAAGCTTATGGGCTACATTCTGGGCCCAACATTGAGTTTTGGGTTAGACCTCCCAAAATTATTATTGCAAAAAAAAAAAACCCTCAACAAATGACAACTACCTTTATTTTGAAACCTGAGGAACAGGTTGAAGAGTAAATATGTAACCATCCCCTCCCCCTGCCCCCCACCCCCCCCCCCCCCTTTTTTTTTTAGCCAATCCAAGTGCTATTGTTGTAATCTTCTTGGTACCCAAACCTATACCTGTACCAATACCAAGTACAGGCATGGTAGTAGTCCTCACTCCCTCCCAGAAATCCTCCTTTGTCTTTGTCTCCCAACCAAAAGATCTTTCTCTTGGCTGCAACTTATACACATCCTAAGTCCACTTCGCCCAGCTTGATAAAACCAATCTCTCTCTCTCTTTATTCTGGCAGAAAAAGTAGCTCTACCTTTTATAATGTGTTATTGTGGGACTCATCACGCACCCATACAACGTATAATGAATCAATATTCAATCAAATCTGGGGCATCACATCTACCATTGTGACTTTCAATTCAATGATATTGGCATATGCTAGAGATGGTCTATTGGGTGAAGCCATGGATATTTAAAACTAAATGATGGAGAGAGGGATTAAGCCTGAAGTATTTAATTAATTACATGCATTGCTGAGTGCAAACAAATACTTGCACCATTGATGCCCTTATTAAGATGCCTGGTAACTGTAGAAACCAAATATCAATCAAATAATTTCTTTTGTCACACCATACAAAAAAGTAAAAGCTAAGCAAAACACCATAAGAAATTGCAAAAATAAAAGCAAGCTTATATTCAAGCATGGTAGATATGAACTTTATTGATTATTTCATTGCATCTTGACAAATCCATAGAACATTTTGTTTCAGATCACAATTCATTGATAGCTATTTTCATGCCGTTTGTGCAATGCGCCGGAAAGCTGCAAATGAAATAGTTTTTCCCCTTCACAAGCTTGATTCTATCACTTCCAGTTTCATATGTTTTTGCACCGCTTGATACCGTGCATGTATCATAACCTTGTTGGTTTACAGAATTCACGTCGTGCTCCCCTGGGCCGTAGTTGAACACTGTAGTATTATGGAAACAAGAAGAATAATAAATCTCAATGGAGAATCACTGAGTGTTCTAATAGAGTATTAACATTACACTGCCTTATAGATATTATATGACTAATTTTAATATTTTTACATACTCTATATTAAATCAACCAAAACCCATGTTAGAATGTTCTCCTATCAATTCAGAGTCTCAGACAAACAAAATTGTCTCCTACTAATTATCGTTTTATAAAAAAAATCAAACGTCTACATTTTATGCATGATTTGAAATTGAAAGAATGTGAACACGATGTGAAAGAGTAAAAATACAGTACCCTTGGTTATAATATTTGCAAATATTTTTTGTAATCTACTTTCTAGGACGATCATGGAGTATAGAATGATTGTTACTTTACAATGCGCTTGTGCATGTAAGTGGACTAATAAAGTATGATAAAAAAAATTGATCACCGTCTAAAGTCTGATAAACAGAAGGAAAAAAAAAACCTGGTCAAACATTTAAAAAGAAATGATGATTGGAAAGGTATGCAGTTATTTAGCAAAAACAATGGTCCATACTTACCGAGTACATCACCAGCCCTAAAGGTCTTTCCATTAGGCCAAGCATCAACATCGAAGTCCCAACCGTTATCATCTCCAACCGCATAGGATGCTGCCCAAACGTTCTCACAGTGAAGGAGCATACCTAATAATAGCAGAACTGAGACAACAATTGCATTACCTCTTCCCTGGGGTGTCATCTTAATGATAAAATATGATAATGAAGGTGACAATTAGAATAACATGGGGATAAGGATGGATCAGCCACCAAATATGTATGAATTTATATGTGAAATGAAATGAAACGAAACAAAACATAAAGATGTGTGTAATCAATCCTACATATAAGGAATGAAATGTTTAATCTATCCTAAGATGACTATATAATTTACCTAGAATGACATGTAAAAGGATGAGATGTATAATCTATCTTATGAATGACATGCTAGGAAGCACCTGCATGGATATGGGCATAAGTAAGGGAAAATATGCAGTAATTTTTGAAAAGTAGAACACAGTTACAACGGAGATACGTATATTAATTAATTATTAAATATATTTTTATATATGATTAAGCATTTGTTTTTTATATAATATTAAATACATATCAATTTAAGAGAGATAATGAATATTTTATTTCTATATACTATTAATCATTTATTTTTTTTATCATATTAGAAGTAATAAGGGATAATAAAACAAATTCATTACTATTACAGGATATTTAGAAATTGGAATAAAAATCAAGAATAAAGATATTTATAAATTTTAAAATGCAAGATTATTTAGAGAATGAATGTTCTCTATGTTTTGTGATATGGTATTCGATTCTTCTTGTTCTTGTGTCTTGGTTATGTTTTGCATTTTTTTTAAAGAACACAACTGGAACACCCATGCAGAAGTATCCAAGGATTGTCAAATATCCAACTTGGGTATGGCATCCCAAATGAAGTATTTGTGTTTCCTAGATGACACGTGAGACCCAAGTTTTCAAGTATCTGACTTATACTTAGGTTCCATCCCAAGAATTCTGCCCCCAAGTCTTGGACTTCAAATGATTATTAGTCCAGGCACATATATCAATTATCTAATTTAAAAAGAAATTTGGTTAGAACCTGTCTTGAACCTAATCATTGAAATAGAAATTTTCATTAACAGCATTCAACATTCTTTTTCCTGTTAAATTCTTCTTTGTGAAGTTTTTCCCTTTCTTTTGTATGCATAATTTTTAATTACTAACTTTAGTTGTTTGCTCTATTCTTCTTTCGTATGAAGCCCTCATTGAGGATTGGTAGTTTTTGGCCATAGACCACCCAATATTATGGGGTCCTGGTATACTTAGGGGGATTCCATTATTAATTGTTGTGGATTTCATTATGCGTATAGGCAATTAATCATGGTATTAATGCATATAGGCCTTTTTGAGATGAATATTCCTTTTTTATATTTTATTTTATGGTTTAATGAAATTATCTCCTCTTAAGAATTTAATACTTGAGACTAACATGTGGACATTGTCAGGTTAGACAACTTCTGGCTGTTGATGGGAGGCTTCATTTGAAGTTTGAAATAGCTTCAACAGGAAGCTCTCAGAATTATATGAATGGAAGGGATTATATTATCAGCGGGAGTTGTGATGAACATGTAGTCCGCATTTGCTGTGCTCAAACTGGAAGGTGTCTTAGGGATAAATCTTTGGAGGTACCTCAGTCCTTATAATTACTTGGTTTGCGTTACACTTAGGTATCATAATGTATGAACCACTTACGGATATGGATGCATATACCTAACTCCTCTAAAGAAAGTAGCATTTGGTGGTTTCTTCATCTTTTAATTTCTCAAAAAGTTCTCACTAATTAGTTAAAATTAAAATGACAAAATTTAAAGTACAGAATATGATGTGGTTAAAATTTTCAAAGTAAAAGGATATATAAATTATAAAAAATAATGAGTGTGCATTAGTGCTAGGGGCGAAATTGGATCTCACTGTAATTACCAACAGATATAAATAAAATTTATGTGTGTTAGGATAATTATTTTTAGCCCTAGCAATTGAACACAAACAAGGTTATTAGATGGGAACAAAATTAAAAAGTAAATGTAAGAGTACACAAACAAGGTTATTAGATGGGAACAAAATTAAAAAGTAAATGTAAGAGTACAAGGGTTTTGCTGAAAGTTTGTCTGGAGTAAGCTGAGCCTGCAGTATCAACTGGTTTGATCTTCTCACCTTATAAAAGCACGGTTGAGGGTGAGGTCATGAGTTTAAGATCCACTAAATGTATATATAATTACCAAGCAAAACTAAAAGGTCTGAACTTCTCTTTCCTCTGTTTTCATCATATATGAACACAGTGAAGGAGATACTGTGGATAGGTAAAGTTGGACTGGCAATTGCAAAGGTAAAGTGAAACCCTATTATGACAAGAAAAGGCAAACCAAAAAAAGAAAAAAAGAAATGAAATACAAGTACGAACTCTGTTCCAGGTGTTCAAGTTCAATTACTATTTTGAGGACAGCTTTGAGATTACTATTTTTGTGCAATCATTGAGGGGTGATCCTTTCAGGGTGAGTTCTGCATTTTACTACTGATATGCGTATATTGAAACCTCTTTTAGTAAAAGTAGTATATTTATGAAATTATTTCAGATTTTGCCATTTTATTTGTTTCAAGCATAGAGTTGACGTTTTGGACATGTTGATCGATGATTATTTTCCTTTTTTTTTTTTTTTTTTTTGCTTATTTTTATTGAAAAGTTGCTTTCTGAGATATTGGTTTGCCAATTCTCTTACATCCCTCGATAGTGCTCCATCATGATATATTAGAGTAGTGTTCTTTCCCTAAAACAATTACCCTCAGAATTCACATTTACTGGTCATCATAATTGATGCAATATTGAAATTGCCAATGCATTATTTCAATAAAATACGTATCACTCCCTTCCAGTTAACAATCTTATGATAACATAACTTCTATGCTTGATTCATCAAATATGTTCCCTACAGTTGTGGGGTGTAATTATATATATTTTTCCTCTTCCTGTTTAGCTCATGAAAATTGTCTTGACTCTTTTGATATACGTTTTGAGGATATTCTTAACATGAGATTTTGATTTATCCCTTCACAAAATATGATATTCTTATGTTCCTAACATGAGTGGGAATAGGTACTACATCAACTCAACCTCTAGGACGGATTATTTAGATTATTATTATTATTATTATTTTTGGTGTTGGGGGGTTTAGGGCGGTGGGGGTGGGGAGGGGATTTGTTTGGTTCATCCTTTGTATACTTGTTGTGTACTAGGCTTGAGTCCTCTTTTTGTGCCTTATCTATATATTTATTACTTAAAATAAAAATATCTTTATTAATTGTTTAAAGCAACTTCTAAATGTTCTTGTTAGATTTGGTTTAAGTACTAACTAAAAATTAAGTAGTATATTATTTTGTTATTAAATGGTACGAGTTTATTAAAAGCATAAATGCACTTTTGGTCCTTACATTTTGACCCGATTTCTATTTTGGTCCTTACATTTTATTTTTACCACTTTTAGTCCCTAAACCAATTAACGCGTTTTATTTTGGTCCTTACCGTCAACCAACTAATAGAAAATGCTGACGTGGCTGACGGCACAGTAAAATAATAATTAAAAAATCTATTTTGGCATTAAAAAATTGCCACGTCAGAATTTAAATTAAAAAAAAATTAATTTCTTAATTTTAACTAAATGAAAAAAAATTAAAAACAAAAAATCAAGCCCAGAATGGTTCATGTTCTTCATCTCTTCCCCAGAATGGTTCATCTTCTTCCTTAAATAACTTGTTGCCTAGAAAATTATAAAAATCAATATTTTTGTTTCTATTCTTACATTTTCTTAGCAACCAAATATGCAAAACTCTCAGCAATCTTCAAATGAGACCAAAACCCAACAATCACAAAAATACCAAAACACATCTCAACCAAAACACTAAAACATCTCTACCGGACCCAACCAATCAAACTCCAAACATCAAAACTCAACCAAACACAACAATAGACCAAGAACATCCTCCACCGATCCACCACCTTCGAACCCACCAATGGCCAAAAAATCCAGATCTACCCACCACCTGTGAGTCTAGCTGACCACCGCCACCCAAATCCAAAAAATTTCCTTTCACAAACCCATATTATCCCTTTTCAAATTTATCAAAAATCCAAAAGAAATACAGCAGACTCAACCCAGATAAAGAGAGAGTGAGATGAGAAAGACAAGCACTTGTGGGAGCAGATTTCATCGAAGATGAGAGAAATCGATCGCCCACTATGTGCACTAACAACAGTGACATCATCGTCACTGCCTCGCACGACAAATCCATCAGCCTCTGGAACCTCACCAAGGACAGGCCACTCCCACTTCGTCGAGGACGTGGTTCTCTCCTTCGATGGCCAGTTCGCTCTTTCCGGCTCCTGGGACGGTGAGCTCCGCCTCTGGGACCTCCAGGCCGGCGTCTCCGCCCACTGCTTCGTCGGCCACACCAAAGACGTCCTCTCCGTCGCTTTCTCAATCAACAACTGTCAGATCGTCTCGGCTTCCCGTGACTGCATGATAAGCTCTAGAACACCAGGACTGGGTCTTGTGCGTTCGTTTCCCTCGGAGAATGCTTCTTGTGCGTTTGTTTTAGCCCTAACAAAACAGATCTAAATCCATCATTTTTTTTTGTTTTTAATTATTTTTTTTATAATTTTTTTTATATTTTTAGACTGATAAATTTAATTTTTTAAATTAGATACTGAGTGGACGCTGACGTGGATGTCAAAGTAGCATTTTTTAATATTATTTTAATAGACACGTCGGCATTTACTGTGCAAATAGTGCACTCCGTTTGCCACGTTAGCATTTTTTGTTAGTTGGATGACGGTAAGGACCAAAATAGAACGCGTTAATTGGTTTAGGGACTAAAAGTGATAAAAATAAAATGTAGGGACCAAAATAGAAATCGGGTCAAAATGTAGGAACTAATAGTGTATTTACGCCTTAATTAAATTTAGGCATGTTATTTACATATTCTTACACATCTATCATGTAAATCATTTCTCAGGTCATTCTGTCAAGTGACACATGTCAAGTTCTTTGCTATTGTGACCTATTTTATCTTTTATCTATTAGTTTAGTAATTAAACTCTTAATTTCCTTTCCTATTGCGTGTCATATGAAGGACCAATCTATTACCATTAATGGGACAATTCAAGAATGGCAGTCATCAAATACAAAATTTAAAATAAGCTTTTAAGAATTCCTTTTATCTTTAAAAAATTTGATTTAATTTCATGGTTTAATTTCAAAAAATTTCAAGGTACAAGTATAAAGTATAATTTAGCACATTTATAATAAAAAGTTTTTGCAAAAACCTAAATAAGCTATACCCAAATAAACACTAAGTGTCCATTTGGTATAACTTATTTTTTAGCTTTTTAAAAATGACATTATTTAAAACAATTCTACCTAGAAATAAGTGAATTTTAGAAAAGCTGTGCTTTGAAAAAGTGCAATTGGACATTGCCACCTTTATGTTGCATTTGGATGTTGGAAAACTACATTCTTTGTTTTAGTTTCAATTGTTTACTTTTCAAAAAAAAAAAAAAAAAGGTGCAATTTGAAGCCACATTACCACATTGGCATTAAGGCTCTTTTACACAAAACACTTAGTTCTGCATTAGTAAAATTCAGTCATTAAGGCTTACAACAAACAACAGTCACACAAGGAAACTAAAGTATGTAGAAGGGCCCACGAATGTCTTGACACCCATTTTACAACTTGCATTTAACCTCACATGGAGGGTAAAAGGGTCTTTACCTTGGGAATATGTATCTTAATTCTAGCCATTAGATCCTTAATCTCATTTCACCAAATTGATCTTGATGTTGTAACGATCAAATTAACTGGTCATAAGCCCTAATTGGACCATCAGATTGAAAGTTATATATCATCAAATCAAGTTTTAATGGCCGAGATGCACTATCACAAATTGAGTCCGACTATATGTGATTATGAACAATTAATTCCAATTGGTTATAATTATAATCAATCTGGGATTAATGACGTATCATAATTTGATTGGCTAGGAATATATTTTATGGTAAGGTTCCACGCACTTAATTAATTAGATAGTTAAACATTAATTATTCAATGAGTAATTTGTGCAGTTATCTTTTTAATTAGGGTAAACTTGGAACTAATTAAGTTTGAAATGGGAGTGATTGAAGCCTATTAATGTTAATTGGAAACTAATTTGAGGCCTATTAATGTTAATTGTGCTGAAATTATTTTCTAACAAATGACCTCTGCTCATCATTTTGTTAATATCTCTCAGAATATTTTGAATCTATGAATGAGGTTAATTTTCTTAGAAACTAAACATCCGGGGCTTCAATTTGTGTACAAAAACAAGACAATTCTGATCAGAATTGAGTAAGATATTATTTTTTGAAGTTGGCTCTATATGTTGTTACAGTAGCTATAGGAAAACCGAATTTTGCTTGCTCCTCACTCCCACCAATCTTTACATTTAATGCACCAGATTTTTCCAAAGGCTAAAATAAGGTCTAGGTCCATGATTCTTTGTCAACCCTCATTAAATAACCTTCCGTTCATATTTTCTCTACCACTACTATATATAGCCCCCTCTCCTTCATTCCAAGACACAAAAAAACCCTCTCTCTTCTCCTCTCTTGAATTCTAGTGAAGTAGAGTAATCTTGTCATATCTTGGTCTGACGGAAACTCAAGGTATTGAGTGAGACTCACTCTCCCTCTCCTAACTCTCTTTTCCTCCACCCTTAGGACCTCCACCAAGAGTCTCTTTCACCGTATGTATCTTGCATAAATGTATAATCCCTTTCCCTAACTTCTTTTTTGTGTTGCCATGATAAGAATTTAATATTGAAGCATGATAGTAATTATTTAAATTCCCTTGAATATGTTTGGATGTTCTTAAATGTTCTTATGTGTTCTTCACATGTTCTTGGTTTTTCATCACATGTTCATGCATAAAACTAGTTTTGATCTTAAATCCTTATAAAAAAATATGAAAAAGATGTTTGTTTCATAATTTTTTCAAATCTTTGAATCTAGGATATCACCATCCACACACATTCACTAGAATTTATTTTCAATCCAAATGCAATACTTAATAAATTGAATTAGGGTTTATCACACGCACAAACATTAAATTCAATATGCAAATTGAGTGACATATTAATGATATGATAAGAATGTTGGCCACCATAGTATAGAAGACCAGTTTCACCAGGCAAGATAGGTGCCTAACACCTTCCCACCTTGTAACATAGCCTCCGAGCTTAGATTAAGGGTTGATAGATCAATGCTTATTGATGCAATTTTCAATTTCTAGATTGTAACTAGGAAACAAAGCCATGTATTTCATCTTAGATTGTATCTAGGACCAAAGACATGTAATTCTTATGAACAATGTAAATTCATTTGCAAATCAATAAAATGATGAATATTTTCAATGTTGGTTTTCTTATTTATTCTAATAATTAAATAAGTTGTGATTCCATTGTAAAACCCTTAATCTAAAGGGGGAAATATAATCAATCGAATCTTCATTTAAAAAGGTAATAACATAACTCCACCCATTCACGTAGGTTTGGCCTAACACAAAAAAAGGGGCTGGGGGCGCGGTCTCTCACAGTGGCGACTCCACTGGGGATATTGAGGGCTAAGCTTCAATTAGGTTATGGTGGCCAACCTTGTCATTGTTTTTTTATTGCTTTTTGTATATAATATGTCTAATGTGTCATTATATTGCATGTCATGCATCATTTTCTTGAATGAAATTTATTTTATTTGTGTGCTAGCCCGGAATCCCGGTAGTATTAGCCGTGAATTGTGGTCTTCCTGAGACTCACATACCCAGCGGTGAACCTACCACCCACCACGACAAGGATCATCATCGTTATACCATGGTGGTTCATAGGGACAAACTATACCGTTCAGACCAACGCAGCACTCCTGGTGTCACAAGTTGAGAGGTACGGCATCCTAAGTTGTGGGGACCTTTAACCTACCTTCTACCCATGTTGTAATGACCCATAGAACTTACTTTCAGGTCAGTCCATGTAAATTGCATTGCATTGCATTATGCATGTGTTTGGCCGTTGTTTGAACCATGATGAGCTGAAGTCCAACGCTTGAGCCCATCATAATTGTTTGAACCTTGTATGATATGAATGAACTCAAGCCTAAAAGCCTATGATTGATAAGTTCACACGATGCATGCCTTCCAAGTGTAAGGTCAAGCCATTTCAAGCAAATACCAAAAGATCATAACCAAGGTTCAAGCCCACCAAGTCTTAAGCATCCTCAATGGACCAAGAAAAAGCAAGTGGCCCAACTTTGCCTCACTCCACATTTGGTTTGTAACATCATGATTAAGCTTAAAGTTTGTTTGTTTGTTTATTCTATGTTTCTATGTTTCTTTGAATTCTAAAAATCCATGTAGCATTTGATGTGCTTTGTTTATGTATATATTTAAAAAAATTCCAAAAAAAAAAATCAAGATTCCCAAATCCCAAAAAAGAAAAACATTTCAAATGAAAAAAGTGTTTGGACTAGGGGCATTGGGACTTTGAGTCATTTAAAAAAAATTTCTTTGAACTAGGGGTATTGAACTTCCTAGTGACTTTTTCAAAAAGGCCCAATTTTTTTTCTTCCAAGAATGCCAAATTTTTTTTCTTCCAAGAATTTCAAGATTAAAAAAAAATGGTTTCCTTTTCAAAATGGTACATGAGGATCCAAATACTTAAAAAAAATTTCCAAGAATTTTTTTTCTTGATGTTTAATGGCTCTAACAATCAACTTGTACCATGGAAGGATCAATTGCATTTGATTGATGTAAAAACTTTTGCTAAATTACTTTGAATAAAAGAGAAAATGGTCTTATAAGACAATCAAAGAAAATTTTTCCGTTAGAAAATGGTCTTACTTTGAAGCCCATTCATTCAATCCAAATACTTAGAACAATCATTATCCATTGCTAGCCCATTTGAGCCTTGTTGATACCCGTTTTCGCAATACATTTTCTACGAGCTCGATTCAACCAAGCCTAACTTCCTTGTGGGCTCAATTCATGTATTATATTATATTTTATTATTTTAAGCATGACCCAAGCCCATGCGACTTATTGGGGGAAAGTGAGGAAGTGTGGTTTGGAGGGTATGAGTCAGTTTCTTTCAGACCTTTTGCATGAGTTCAACATATACGTGCTACCAAGTGGGTAAGGGACACTGGTAGCACCTTAGGCTCATGGAGGAGGTCTTGTACCTAAGATTTTCACCCCAAAATAGCTTTTATGCTTTAGGTGACTGTGGCCCAACTTTTCAGCTATATTATTTTTTTGCCTAAAACACATAACTGACCCTAAGTGGCTAGCCTGGTTTACTGCAACAACCAAATGCAATCTCCAAAGACCTACCATGTCTAGGAAACATTAGCCCATGAATTTAGGCTACTTTATTTCCCAAATTATGTAAAAAGAAAGGCATCCCTCTTACCCAATTAAATCAAATCTGACCATAACTTCTTTGATTCATACCTTAGAGTTCAAAGCCTCTTCTATTGACTCACTTAGAGCACCCTAAGTTCAATACAAAAGGGCCCAATCAGATTCAAAATGAACCAACCATGTTCTACCCACATACCTGAAACTTCAAGGCAAAGGCCCATTCAGCCAGTCAATAATCTCACAATTCTAAACCTTAGGAGTGGAAATATGGATACAGGAGAACCTTCCCTCTCTTCCTCACAACCCCTCTCAATGTCCTCTTCTCGGTGACTGTGGGTCGAAATTGCAAACCTGTTATATTTTTATGCTATTTTTTGCACTTTTGTTATTAGCATTTTGATTCTCTCTTGTCAAAGCACCATTAGCCTTTTGTTCATTGTACATTTGGAATTTTGGGCTTGATTCTCCATAATAAACACTTCTAAAGAACCCAAGGGGAGATTTGGGTTAATGTCACATTTTTGGCCCTTGTCACAAAAACGTCCCCGACATTTTGGCGACTTCACTGGGGAGTCAAGTAGCTGAAACAAGAGAAGTCATGTATCCGAAGATGCAAAACCAGCAAAAAGATGATGTTTCTCACACCAACTTGTTGTTCTAAGAGAAACCGTATGATACTTTGCCATGCAAGAAGAGCATGGTGTAGTTGAGCTGAAATAAGTTCTATCCTTAGCCCATTGAGCTGCTAGAGATGCTCTAAATCATGTGATGAAATCGCTCCAACCTCCGAAAGCCACCTAAGAAGTGAAGGATGGAAGGAGAATCAACTTTCTTATTCAATAGAATTTTTTTTTCCTCACATCTATATTATTTTTTTAGCTATCATTCCTATGGATGAATCATCCTATATCTCTTGCTTTACATGATATTTGTGAAAAATTTTGTTATGGCTTGCAAATGCAAAAATGGTGAGCCACAAGTCCAACTGCGAAGGGAATGATGACTCCAACCAATAATCAACAATGCAAAGCTCTAAACATCAATTTCAAACCAAGAACCCCAATGACAATGGCTAAAAGCTCATCCTCAACATCTTCTCAACACATGTGTCGTTTATTGTTGAGTTATATTGTTGCTGAGTTAGCGCCGAGCATATGGGGGCTGTTGCGGGCGATTGACTCGTTTTGGGACGAGTATAGTTGACGTTGTGTGCAACCTTTCGGAGCTGAATATTTTTTGCGTCACCACTAAATAAAGTCTTCGTCAAATTTCTAAAGGTCATAGCTAAGCCCATTGCAAGTCGCTAGATATTCAACACACCAAGTCTTCAAGTAGCGACATTTCATAAACCAAGTCTTGAATGTCATACGAGCGATATGCTATTGGCAAAGCATGGTTAAGCTAAGACTCTCAAGCTTTCTCTTTATTAATTCATCTTTTTTATATATCGCTTGAACCATTTCAATTCTTCAAGTTTTTTTTTTATCAAAATATTTTCTACAAGTTGTTTGCGCTAATGCTTAGCCATGACTATCATTTGCTAATATAAATCATAACTACCTAGGGGACAAGACGAAAACCTTCTCGAAGCATCCAACAAAGATGGAAAGTTGGACTCAATTTCCTCTTGTCGAAGCCGTGACGTGTTCACGCACTCTAAGCCATGGCATGTTCATACATCTCAAGTCGTGACAAGTGCATGCATTTGAAGCCAAGCCAACGCTTTAATTGTTCTTGAATTCAAAATTATGCTTGAAGGTGGAAGCGCCAATGTTGCCATCCTTAAGAAATTTTTTCTTGTCACTCAACTCTTGCATGGACAATTCCGAAGTAAGCCTAAAGGTAGGAGGCTTAGCGCATACCTTTGAAGAATGTTTTGCTAGACCTCACTCTAGATATTGATGTCAAATAGCTCAAAAGCTTGAAAATGCAAAAATGGTGAGCCATAAGTCTGATAGTGAAGGGAAGGAAGGCTCCATCTAATAATCAACAAATCGAAATTATAAACTTCCATTTCAACCCAAGAACCCCTCACACACTGAGCATATGGGAGCCGCGGGTGATTGACTCATTTTGGCACAACAATAATTGCTGCTGTGTGCAACCCTTTGGAGTTGAATATTTTTTGTGTCACCGCTAAATGAAGTCTTCACCAAATAGCTAAAGGCCATATCTAAATGGCCCACCGCAAGGCGTTAGATATTCTGTACACCAAGCCTTGAGGTAGCAACATACCATATATCAAGTCTTAAAGTAGCGACATTTCATAAGCCAAGTTTTGAAGTCATCTGAGCAATATACTATCATCAAAGCACGCTTAAGCTCAGACTCTCAAGCACTCTCTTTGCTAATTCATTTTTTTATACATATCGTTTAAACCATTTTAATCCTTTAAATTTTTAATCAAAATATTTTCTATAAGTTGTGTACGCTACTTTGTTTAGCCATGACTATCATTTACTAATATAAATCACATTTGCACTTAGGGTGAAACGGAAACCTTCTCGGAGCACCCAACGAAAAAGGAAATACGAACTTAATTCCCTCTCATCGAAGCTGTGACATGCTCATGCACGCTAAGCTATGATGAGCTCACGCATCCAAAATCATGGTCGATCCTTGCGCGCCAAGCCATGGCATGTTCATATATCTCAATTGTGACAAACACATGCATTCCAAGCCATGCCAACACCTTAATCATTCTTGAATTCAAGATTATGCTTGAAGAGGGAAGCGTCAATGTTGCCATCCTCAAGAAAATCGCTCTTGGAACTCACCTTTGAAGAATGCTTTGCTAGAGATCGCTTTAAACATTGATGTCAAACGGCTCAAAAATTGCAAGCTGGTTGCTGAAAATGCATTCCAAAGATTTTCGAGTGGAATCTTAGTACAATGTGGAAACTTGGAATAACGGGCATAGAGGCTAACAGTAGAAATTGTTGTGCTAGAGATGCTACAACCCTACACTGACGTCTCTAATTCTTAGCCCATCATTATCTCAAAGTTAGAAGTCAAGCAAGAAAAGTATGGAGCCGCTGTTTGTGGTACCATGTATCTTCGACAAAGAGGCTAACCAAAGCGCAAAAAAAAAAAAAAATTGTTGTGATGGGAATGAAGCAACCCTATATCGACATCTCTGATGCTTAGCCGATCATCGTCCCAAAATTAGAAGCCAAGTTAGCAACGTATGGAGTTGTTGTTTGTGGCACAACATATCTTCGGCAAAGAAAAATCATGTTCTGCTCTCTATATAGCAAATGGAAGGACCCCAATTTTCAGAACTTATCTTCGAGTAGTATTGAGAATACTAAGGGAGGAAGAAATGCCACCAAATAACTCTTGGCGATGGCATACCATTGGTTTGAAATTACCAAATTCACTAAAATTCGCCACACTTCCAAATGCACTCCAAGCTTGTACGAAGACACCTTATAAGCATTCGAGACATGAGCGCCTCATAGCCTTTTATACTTGGGAGCTTGATCTCATCGAACCTATCCATCCACCCTTGAATGGGTACATTCGAGTCTTTGCCGCACTAAGTAATTCAATAAGTGGATGGAAGAAATTCCACTCAAAGAAAAGTAATGGGAGTGGCCATAACCAACTCCATCAAAGAGCATATCATTCGTTGCTTCAGCATCTCGCACAAGATCATAAGCGACAGCAATATATCTCACTCATACTAATTTTCAGAGGCAAGCCCTATGAAACATTAGGAAATTGACGAACTATCATATTATCCAAGCATGGTGAGACCCCTACATGTAAAGGTGCAATGCCTTCAATAAGTTAGGGAAAGCCAATACTTTCTCCAAATGGAAAACCTTGCAAAGTAGTGAGAAAGCCTTCAATAAGTTAGGGAAAGCCAATACTTTCTCCAAATGGCAAACCTTGCAAAGTAGTGAGAAAGCCTACAAATTACTCTTACAGCAAAACCTCTACATGTGAGGGTAAATAATAAAAAAATACTCTCAATAAGGAAAGGAAAGCCAAACACATACTCTCTCGATGGTAAGCCCTATCAAATGGTTGTGAAGCTAATGAGAGATTTCATTATGGCAAGACCCCTACTTGCGAGGATACAACGCCCTCAACAATGTAGGGAAAACCATCATTATCTTAACGGCAAGCCTTAAGAAATAGTAAGGAAGCCAACATAATATCTTATAATTCAAGTGCGATGATCCACTATATGTGAGGACATAACCATCCCTTGAGAATATGGGAAAGTTGACACAACAGATCATTACCTCATTGCCACATGGTAATTAGCTATACGCAAGGATAAAACTCCTCCTCAAGAAAATGGAAAAATTGTGAATTCTATAAGTCGCTATATGCAAGAACGTGATATTTTCAAAAGGTGATAGCAATACAAGCTTTATTCATGTTGCTGTCTGTGAGAGTGCAATCAGCCTCTATGAAACGGTGACAAACAAGTGCACCATGAGCCGCAATGTACAAAAATGCAGCCCATATGTGGGGGCTTCTTGAAACTAACGAAGTAGCGACTTAATGTATGTCGAGTTTAAGTTGGCTACTAAGCGGTGAGCCAAGTTTCAATATATATGAGTTGTTGTCTATGAAAGCAAATTTGCTCATCAAAAGATCGCTACCAAAAAAAAATGGCACACAAATAGCAAGACGTGCACTTAGCCGAAACCTGTCCGCAAAGGCATGAGAACCAAGTAACATGTCTACTAACTTGCCCGAGCAAAGGCAAAGCCATATTCAAAAGCTACCCAATTCAAGCACAAGTCATTCTCAAGAAACTAGTGCATATAATCTATCAAAATTATGCTACTCAATCGCAAGGTGCACATGACATTTCCAAGCAAGCTCTCCTCAACATACTCAAATGCTCACTATACATGGGCTATTTTCACAACAAAAATGTGCTATAGCCTATCAACGAAAGATACAAAGTCATTCTCAAGGTATAAATTACAAACCATATACATCCTTGAGGTACAAATCAGTTTTTCATTCCAAAATACAAAATATACATCCAAATATCATATATGTTCGTTTTGTATATAAATGCAAATTATGTCAACTAACCATGATAGTACAAACTCAAAGTGGCACCAATACAACTAAATAGGAGTTGCTCTATACATAAGTGAGTTGTCCACAAAGGCGAAATACAAGAGAAAGTGTCTCCAAGACAGTAGGCCCTATTACGCACTATAACTAGTTCAAACTTTCAAAGCTTGGAGCTCAATACAAGACAATCAGATTTTTAAAAAAAAAAAAAGAAAAAGAAAAAGAAAGGAGGTAAAGGAAAATTTGAAGTGATGTCATAGTCCCCTTCCAACATCACCATCTTCGGGGCGTTGGCTTGTAATCACTCTCTTCTTTACTTTAAAGCTGCAAGAGAGAGACAGACTAAAATGATTCAAAGTTACTAGTGGCAGCCATGGTACAATCTATTGCAACTCCATGTTGTTGTTCGCAGCGGTTTCAACCTCAGAAAATGATGCATTGGCAATGGGAGTGGCCCTGGGAATGAAAGTCCCAACGACGACATCACAATTGTCTAAGCTAAAGTCCTTCTACAAGAATCCATAGTACAACTCACTCAATATGCTATTATATGCAATAAAAAAATGAAGAAGATGTGTGACTTACCAAGTGAGTTCCAAAGTTTCCGCTCAATAATGGCGTATTTCCCAAAGTACACTTATTCTATTCAAGACAGCATTGCGGCTCACTCAACAATCCCTATTGGAATGAAAAGGGGTTGACAACGAGTTTTGACTTGCCATAACAAATTTTAACTTGCCAGAGAAATTTCGGCTTCATTTTCAAACAAATGGAGCTGTTGTCTGTGTAAAGTGTCGAGGCTGTCGACAATTACATTGAAGGAATAGTGGCTGCAACATGGAATCATCAACTTTGGCTCCACCGATTCATGCCAATAATCAAGCTATGAAACACATGGCTTACTCTCAATAGCATTGCTGGGGGCTAAAGGCTTACTCAACTGCTATGCGTCCTTGCACTAGAAATTCAAGTTTCATTCCTACACTCTCATTTCAAGCTTGCTAAATTGAGAAGTGACTACCACTCGGTGACTATCACTCTCACTTGCGTTCATCGCAAGAATACGATATAGGGGGCTGCCAACCAATGTAGTAGCTATGTCACACCCTTATACTACATTTTAGCCTTGGGGGAAATCTGGTGCATTAAATGTAGAGATTGGTGGGAGTGAGGAGCAAGCAAAATTCGGTTTTCCTGTAGCTACTTTAACAGCTTGTAGAGTCAAATTCTAAAACTCATATCTTACTCAATTCAGATTGGAATTGTCTTGTTCTTGTGCTTAAATTGAAGCCCCGGATGTCTAGTTTCTGGGAAAATTAACTTCATTCACATATTCAAAATATTCTGAGAGATATTAATGAAATGGTGAGCAAAGGTCATTTGTTAAAAAACAATTTCAGCACAATTAACATTAATAGGCCCCAAATTTGTTTCCAATTAACATTAATAGGCTCCAATCACTCCTATTTTAGACTTAATTAGTTCCAAATTTACTCATGTTTTGGCTTTGGCTCATGTTTTCAAAGGACCAAAGGTTTTTTTGGGCTTTGGCTCACATTTTCAGATGACCAAAGGTTCTAGATCCTGCCTCATCTTTTCAGAGGACCTAGGTTTTTTTGGGTTTTGGCTCATGTTTTTAAAGGACCAAAGGTTCTGGATCTTGGCTCATGTTTTTAGAGGACCAAGGGTTTTTGGGCTTTGGCTCATGTTTTTAGAAGACCAAAGGTTCTGGATCTTTGCTCATCTTTTCAAAGGACCAAGGGTTTTTGGGTTTTGACTCATGTTTTCATAGGACCAAAAGTTCTGGATCTTGGCTCATGTTTTCAAAGGACTAAGGGTTTTTAGGCTTTGGTTCATGTTTTTAGAGGACCTAGGATTTTTGGGCTTTGACTCATGTTTTCAGAGGACCAAGGGTTTTTTGGGCTTTGGCTTATGTTTTCAAAGGACCAAAGGTTTTTGGATCTTCACTCATGTTTTCAGAGGACCAAGATTTTTTTGGGGTTTGGCTCATGCCGATGTGTGTGGGCCTTTTACCCTAGTACCTACAAAATAAATATTTTTAATTAGTAACGGAGTTATTCATTGAAAAGAATTCGGCATACCTGGCGAATGCCCCTAGTTTGGGACATATTCCATGCTTCAATGAATGCTGAAGGTGGACAGTTGACTTGATGTTGCACCACTGGAGAATATGAAAGAGGATCATACCTTTCTGTTCTTGAAGAAGAATTTAATGAAGATCTCTTCTGGGACTTTTGAATTTTTTTTTCAAATATTTAGAAATCTTGAAAAAAAAATGAAAAAAATGAAAATCTTGATTGAAAATTTTTTTTTTCCAAATTTTTTTTTTGAAAACTCTCTTTTCTTTTCTTCTCTTTTTTTTTTTTTTTTTTTGAAAGATATGGAAATCTTCTTTTTTTTAAAAAAAAATTGAAAATCTTTTTTTTTTTTTGAAAATTTTATCTTTTTTATTTTATTTTTGAGATTTGAAGATTTGTTCATTATCAAAAAGTGAAGAAGATGAAAATGAAGATGGAGTAAAAGTGATGAAGATTTATTCATGATGATTTTTTTTTTTGAAAAACCTATCATTTGAATGAGAATAACTATGGTTGGAAGTTGATGCGGATTCCTGGATAAGTCCTTGCTTAATTCCTACGAAAAGATAATTTCAATTAACAATGGATTTATTCATTGAAATGAATTGGAAGTACTTAGCCAATGGCCCTAGCTTGGGGCATATTCCATGCTTAGATTGAAGCTAAGTTCATTTGATGTTGCGACCATTGGGGAACACGAAAGAAGATCACGGTCCGCCATCATCGGTTCCTGCAAAATGGCTTTCTTTCTCTAGCTTGTTGGAAACTAGTTATCAGGAAAAAATTTGGCCAATGCCCCTAATGTGGACATGCTTACAAAAAAAAAAAAAATGGATGGATGCCTCAAATGAAAACATGTTTTTATGCAAGGACATATCCGTATACAACCCAAGTTTAAGCATGCTTGATGCAAAACAAATGGGCTTTGCCTAACTTGCACCCAAAAAATTTTGTCACATTGTTTGGACTTTTCTCCTCAAGGTTGTTTGGATGATTAGGACCGGGCCTTTGAAAGGCTACCTACGTATCTCTTTTGTAGAGGATCAGGTCAAGACGTAGTTCAAGAATTGAATTTTGAAAAAGAATGATTTTTTTTTTTTTTGTTGTGAAAATGAGATTTCTCTTTCTTTCTTCTTTTTTTTTTAAAAATTTTTTTATTTATTTATGAACAAGAGGTGATCCCTTGAACAACCATTTTGGAAAATCAAACTGTTTAAGAATCAAACAAATCTCTTTGATTAGGAAGGATCAAGATCATTAAACTCATGTAATCAAATTTGCTTCTTCCTTTTGAACATCGTTAGATTAAGTCTCCAAAGGCAATCAAGAAATGAAATGTGATAATATTTAGGAATCACATTGTTGGGTGCAAACAAAGGTGATCCCTTGAACAACCATTTTGGAAAATCAAATTGTTTAAGAATCAAAAAAAAATCTCTTTGATTAGGAAGGATCAAAATCATTAAACTCGTGTAATCAAATTTGCTTCTTCCTCTTAAACATTGTCAGATTAAGTTTTCAAAGGCAATCAAGAAATGAAATTTGATAATATTTAGGAATCATATTGTTGGGTGCAAACAAGGAGAATGCTCCAAGTTTGAAAGTTCTTTTGAGTCATTTGAGGATTTGAGAATTTTTCTTATTGGACATATCATCCAGTGGGGTTGGACAATTTTATGCATTTTTCCTTTTTAATTAAAGAGAAAATAATATTAGAGTTTAAGATGTGCCTATAATTAGCAAGACTTCAAGGAGGTCTTTACCCATGGGTTGTAGTGTAGGCCGGGTTTGGGTTATGACATGAAAGATATAAAAGGCTCAAAATTCCCTATGATGTTTCCCCCAAGTATGCATTACTCAAAAATCAAGTATTAGAGGAATTTTTATTTATCAAAAAAAAGTATTAGAGGAATTTTTTTCATTTCTTCTTTGTCATCTTCTCACTTGTCTTCATTGGTCACTTGTATCAACATTTGTTTTTATGCTCATTCCTCTTGAATCATACCTCTAGAATTTCATCTTGTAAAATTCTTCCCTTTTTAGTTTGCATCCTCAAGTTTCCAACTTGCTAGGATTTTCCAATTTTTTCTTTTCTTCTTCTTCTTTTCTTTGGCCCTAACTTTTGCCTAGACCGCCCTTTTGGGTTTTCAGCATAGCGGACTTTTTTTTTTTTTTTGGCCCTAGCTTTTACCTAGATTTCCCCTTTGGGGACCTTTTGCCCTCCTTGTTTTTCTCAGCTTAATGATTTTTGGTCATTTTGATGCACTCTCTAGACTTCTTTCTTGCCTCAATGCACTTGCACCCTTTTGTGCTTGACGAATATTTTCCTTTTTTGATGAAATCTCTTTTAGATGAATCTTGTATTCTTCTTGGAATGATGAATTTTAGGCTCTTCAAACTTGATGCACATTGAAATTTCATTTCTCTTTCCTTGATTGAAATGAAACCTCACTTTTCTTTGACTATCTCTTATCTTTAGCTTAATGAATCCTCTACTTGTCTTTCATGTCTTCTATGAGAGTCTTATCAATTAGTTTCAAAGCTAGAAGGTTGAGTCCTCTTCAACATGAGATTTAAGTATGTATATATTGATTTTTCCCACCCCAAGTTTAGATTTTAGTAGGTTCGTGCGAAAAAATGCTAAATTTTTGAAGGCTCAAATGGGCTAGCAATGGATAATGAACATTCTAGGTAAGAGGAAATAATTTGGTTTAACTAAAGATGGCCTCCTATCCCTAGTAATGTTTGCTTGTAGGCAAAGTGAATTACACTCTTTTAATAAAGTCATCTTAAAAGAAAAAGTATGAATGATCTAAAAAGATCTTTGAAAATTGGATCGAGTGCATGGATTCTTGGGATTTTCAGATGGATGGATTCTTTTTTATTGCCTTTTAAGACCATTTCTTCTTGTCTTCTAAGCCAAGTAGCAAAAGTCTTTACATGGATCAAATGAGATCAATCATTCCTTAGTACAAGTTGATTGCTCAAGCCTTTAAACATTAAGATATAGAAAATATTTTGTCCAAGGGATCCTCATGTACCATTTTGAATAGGAGACTTCTTTTTTTAATCTTGAAAGAGAAAAAAATTGGGTCTTTTTGAAAACGTCACTAGGAAGTTCCATGCCCTAGTTCAAAGATGTTTTTTAAATGACTCAAAGGCCCAATGCCCCTAGTCCAAAAACTTTCTCATTTCAAACTTTTTTCTTCTTTTTTGAAAAGATTTGGGAATCTTGATTTTTTTTTTAATATATACATGAACAAAGTACATCAAATGCTACATGGATTTTTAGAATTCAAAGAAACATAACAACATGGAATAAACAAACAAACTTTAAACTTAACCATGATGTTGCAAACCAAATATAGAGTGAGGCAAAGTTGGGCCACTTGCTTCTTCTTGGTCCATTTAGGATGCTTGAGACTTGGTATGCTTGAACGCTTGCACTTGAAAGGCTTGAACCTTAATTATGATCTTTTGGTATTTGCTTGAAATGGCTTGGGCTTACACTAAGAAGGCATGCATCTTATGAGCTTTTAGCCTTTGATGTTGACCATGTCTATACACCTTCGATGGGCTTAAGTGTTGGGCTTAGACTTATTCAAGAAACAATTTTGGGCTTCCATGCCAAGCAGAGTTCAATCATAGGCTTTTGGGTTTGAGTTCATTCACAACATACAAGGTTAAAACAATCATGATGGGCTCAAGTGTTGGACTTGAGTCATCATGGTTCAAACAACGGCCAAACAAATGCGTAATGAAATTAAATTTACATGGACCGACCTAAAGGTAGGTTTTATGGGTCATTACAACATGGGTAGAAGATGGGTTAAAGGTCCCCACAAGCTAGGACGTTTTACCTCCCAACTTGTGATGCCAGGAGCGCCGTTGTTCCGAATGGTAAAGTTTATCCCTATGAACCACCATGACAAAACCATGATGATCATTGTCCTGGTGGGTGGTAGGTTCACCACTGGGTATGTGAGTCTCAGGAAGACCATAATCTACAGCTAATACTACCGGGCTTCCGGGCTAGTACACAAATAAAATAAATTTCATTCAAGCAAATGATGCATGACATGCAATATAATGAAATATTAGACATATTATATACAAAAAGCAATAAACAAACAATGACATGGTTGACCACCATAACCTAATTAAAGCTTAGCCCTCAATGTCCCCAATGGAGTCGCCACTGTGAGAGACAGCACCCCTAGCCCTTTTTTTTTTTATGAAATGTTGGGCCAAACCCATGTGAATGGGTGGAGTCGTGTTATTGGCTCTCAAAATGGAGGTTCGACTAATTATATTTTTTCCTTTAGATTAAGGGTTTTACAATGGAGTTGCCACTTATTTACTTGTTGGAATAAATAAGAAAACCATAATTGAAAAATTCATCATTTTAATGATTTGAAATTGAATTTACATTGATCGTAAGAAATTACATGGCTTTGGTCCTAGATACAATCTAAGAAGAAGTACATGACTTTGTTTCCTAGTTACAATTTAGAAATTGAAAATTACAAGGAAAATCATTGATCTATCAACCCTTAATTTAAGCTCGGAGGCTATGTTACAAGATAGGAAGGTGTTAAGCACCCACCTTGCCCGGTGAAGACTATGGTGGCCAACATTCATATCATATCATCTAATATGTCAATCAGTTTGCATGTTAAATTTAATGTGTGTGCATGTAATAAACCCTAATTCAATTTATTAAGCATTGCATTTGGATTGAAAAATAAATTCTAGTGAATGTACGTGGATGGTGATATCCTAGATCCAAGGATTTGAAAGAATTATGAAACAAACATCTTTTTCATTTTTTTGATGTAGGTTTAAGATCAAAACTAGTATTATGCATGAACATGTGATGAACAATCAAGAACATGTGAAGAACACATTAAAAAATTTAAGAACATTCAAATATATTCAAGGGAATTT
This sequence comes from Castanea sativa, assembly GCF_040712315.1. NCBI lineage: Eukaryota > Viridiplantae > Streptophyta > Magnoliopsida > Fagales > Fagaceae > Castanea > Castanea sativa. The sequence goes on along the minus strand of NC_134019.1, from coordinate 27,878,196 downwards.
AAATAATTACTATCATGCTTTAATCTTACATTCTCATCATAGCAACACAAAAAACAAGTTTAGGAAATGAATTATACCTTCATACAAGATCCATACGGTGGAGGAGGAGACTCTTGGTAGAGGTCCTAAGGGTGGAGAAAAAGAAGAGTTAGGAGAGGGAGAGTAAGTCTCACTCAATACCTTGAGTCTCAAGAAGACCAAAATATGGAAAGACTACTCTACTTCACTAGAACTCAAGAGAGGAGAAGAGAAGAGGTTTTTTTATGTCTTGAAATGAAGGAGAGGGGGGATTTATATAGTAGTGGTGGGGGAAATATAAATGGAAGGCCAATTGATGAGGGTTGAAAAAGAATCATGAACCTAGAACTCATTTTAGCCTTGGGGGAAATCTAGTGCATTAAATGAAGAGATTGGTGGGAGTGAAGAGCAAGGAAAACTCGGTTTTCCCGTAGCTACTGTAACAGCTTGTAGAGCCAAATTGTAAAAATCATATCATACTCAATTCTGATTGGAATTGTCTCGTTCTTATGCTCAAATTGAAGTCTCAGATGTCTAGTTTATGGGAAAATTAACCTCATTCATAGATTCAAACTATTCCTAGAGATATCAATGAAATGGTGAGAAGAGGTTATTTGTTAGAAAACAATTTCAGCACAATTAACATTAAAAGGTCCCAAATTTGTTTCCAATTAACATTAACAGGCTCCAATCACTCCCATTTCAGACTTAATTAATTCCAAATTTACCCTAATTAAAAGATAATTGCACAAATTACTCATTGAATAATTAATGTTTAACTATCTAGTTAATTAGGTCTGTGCAACCTTACCATAAAATGTAGTTCTAACCAATCAAATCATGACACATCATTAATCTCAAATTGATTATAATTATAACCAATTGGAGTTTAATGTTCATAATCACATATGTTGGACTCAATTTACGATAATGCATCTCGGCCATTAAAACTTGGTTTAGTGATAACTTTCAATCTGATGGTCCAATTAGGGCTTATGACCAGTTGATTTGATTGTTATCACATCAAGATCATTTTGGTGAAGTGAGATTAAGGATAAGAATCAAGATGCATATTTCCAAGGCAAATAAATCTTCTTTAAAAATTTTCAAATGTTCAAAGGATAAATCTTCAAGAAAAAAAAAATCTCAAATTTTCAAGGAAAAATCTCCAATGAACAAATCTTCATTAAAAACTTTGAAAACTTCAATGGCAAAATCTCCAGAATCAAAGCTTCAAAGGATAAATCTCCAAGACAAATTTTCAAGGAAAAACTTGTTAGAACATATGTGAATCATGTTAGGAACATATGTTATGTAGAATTGGCTAATCTTTTGACAAAACACACTTTATTTGTAATTGGATAGATCTAGGATGTGTTTAATACTTCAAGGAACAAGTTTCAAGTCCAAGTGTTAAAGCCATGCAAGTCTATCCAAAAAACAAGTGAAGAAGTGTTGGATTTTAAAACTCGACAGCTAGCTCAACAGATAGCATCTATCGAGGTTTAAAAGGCAATTTTTGCTCAATGCTCGACAAATGCTCAATAGATACCCTATCTATTAAGAATTATGAAAATCAATTTTTTAGATTTGATTTCACTCTAATCCGTGTGTACATGTTTAAGCTTTCTTTTCTCACAACCCTAAACATATATAAGGATTATTTTAAGGGCCGTCAAAGGTTGCGCGAGTGTGTGGCAAAGTTTTGTTCATGCAAATTGTGACCGGAGATAGATTTTGCCCTAGTTCATCTTTCTCTTGAAGAAGCTGCTTCGTTTGTATGCCGTTGGGTTCTATGACCAAAGAGTTTCGTGATCTTCATCGTGTTGATGAACTGAAGAACTTTGCAGCCAACATTTTTCTCAAGTTGGTGAGTAAGTCACATATTGGGATCTGCGCATCGATTGATTAGTCACGTACTGGGAGCTGTCAATAAAAAGGAGAGATTTTCACTACAAAACAAGTCCAATTGGGTATTGGGGTAGTAGTTTAACTGTAGGTTGGTTGGGTACTGGGATTCTTTTACTTGTAACCGCTTGTTGTGATAATAGTGAATTCTCGGGAGTGGTGACCTTAAATTCAACGATGGGGTTTTGCTTCCGTGGTTTTCCTCATTCGTAAACAAATCACCTGTGTCAAATTTAATTTTTGGTGCATATTTACTTAGTTGGTGATTTGTTTGTGCTACCACTCGTTTTGCATTTTAATTGATTTAATTAATTAACTTGCCTAAATCAATTGGTTAATTTATCACAAGGGGTTAATACATTCTTGGCCGATCAAGTGGTATCAAAGCAGGCACAAATTGATTAAGATTAATCTTTACTGTGTGATCCATTGACCCCTATTGTCATGGATAGAGGACAATCATTGATTATACCTAATTTATTTGATGGCACTAACTATGCTTATTGGAAAGTATGCATGAAAGCTTTCTTACAGTCATTAGATGAAAAGGCGTGGCAAGCTATGGAGATAGGCTGGACTAAGCTAAAGGAAGTGTCGGCCTATTGGGATGATGCCAAAATTAAGGCGGCTAACTTTAACAGTAGGGCATGGAACGCTTAATTCAGTGAGATCACAAATGAGGAGTTCAAGAAGATATCCTCCATTAAAACTGCGAAGGAAGCACGAACCATTCTCCAAACAACCTATGAAAGAACCAAGGTTGTCAAGGATTTGAAACTTCAAAGGCTCACTACAAGCTTCGAAGAGATCAAGATGGAGGAGGATGAGTCGTTCGATGAGTTCTATGCCAAGCTCAAGAACATAGTAAACTCAGCCTTTAATCTTGGGAAAACCATTCCAGAACCCAAGATTATTATAAAGGTGCTCAGATCTCTACCTTAGAGATTTCATGTCAAGATCACCGCAATTGAGGAATCTAAGGACATTGATAAAATTCCTTTGACAGAGCTCATTCGTAATCTACAGACCTATGAGTTAGGTTTGACAAGGATTGAGAAATCAAGTAAGGGTAAGAGCATGGCATTGAAGGCCAAGAGTAGTGACACAGATGAGTCTTTAGACAATGAAGATTCTAAAATGAAGTCCTACATCACAAGACAATTCAAGAACTTCATGAATAATGCCAATAGGAAGGGCTTCAACAAGGACCATAGGCAATCTAGTTCTTCTCAGGGAAGAAGGATGCTAGGGATGACAATCAGTACATTGTTCCCTCGGGACCTAAGTGTTTCGAGTGTCAAAGCTTTGGACACATGAAACAAAAGTGCCCTACGTATCTCAAGATCATTGGGAAAAGCAAGACACTTGCTACTACATTGAGCGACACTGAACCTTAGGATGATTTGGACAACGAGGATGATGGAATCCTGAATGCCTTCACTGCCACTATCAATCCTACTGAGGGGATTGTTGAAGATGTGGATGAAGAAGAGGACTTGGTGGAGTCTAAGTTTGAAAAGATGTATGAGCAAGATGACATCCACACAGCCTATGCAAAATTATACAAGATCTCAAAAAAGCATGAGAAGTTGTATAAGTTGGCCACCAAGAAGCTGAGTGATGTGGAGCTCGAACGAGAAGAAATCTTCACAAAGTTTGATGAAGCTAATCAGACTATTGGAGCACTAAGATTTGAGAATAATTTCTTGGTTGAGAAGACCAAGAAGCTTGAGGTAAAGCTATTCCAAGTCAGAGCTCGGCTGGAGAGGACATCAAGTGCAAAGCTTGTTGAGATGCTCAGTCTTCAAAAATTTACTTCTGATCGAACCAGTTTAGGGTATGACTTATCTTCTCCTAATATTGCTTCCTCTAGTACTATTGTTTTTGTTTCTCCTGCTAACAATGTTGAATCTGAAAACACTAATGTCGAAATTATTTTAGATAGTGAGAACATAGACAAGGGTAAATCTATCTTAGGAACACCCCCAAAGCTTGATAAGAAAGAGACTAAAAACTCAAGAGCTAAGAAGGGTAATACTCAAAAGTCTAAACAAAAGAAGCAGCATCTTTGCCATCACTATGGAGTAATTGGACATACTCGACCAAATTGCTATAAGTGGTTAGCCACTCAATAGAGCAACAATATGATCTCATTAGGAAACCATAATCAATTTCCATCCTCTCTTTCTCCTCTTGGAGATCTACTCAAAACTCTCATGTTCCTTTTGAACTTGAACGGTTTCAATTTTCCCCCCTCATTGCCGGTTCAAGGGTTTGCACAAAGAAAAGGTTCTTCCAAGGTGTGTAAGGAAAAAGGTTCAAAGTGATTTTGTCACTTTTTCTTTCTCTCCCTCTATTTTTTATTACATTACTTGTGTGTTTTGCTTTCTTGTTGTGAGTCAGTCTAGTTTTATGCATTGCTTTGTTTAATATGTTTTTGTTTGTTTGTTTTCAATTTTGCTTTATTTTGTATTTCATAAAAAAAAAATCAGAAAAATACAAAAAAATGTGTGTTTGTGTACATTGGTACTTGTGTACCTTGAATGACCATTGAAACAAAATTTTCTAAACTTTGTATCTTTTGTAGCTTAGATGAACATTTCTATGCACAACTAAGCAAGTGAGTTTTATGGCTCGTGTTTGTAATGAGTAAGATTAGGTAATCGTTTGTACTTAACACTCGTATCACTTTTTTTGACGAGAAGGACTAGAAAATCCTAAGAGAAAGGCATAAATAACCCTCTCACCACTGCTGCCCACCAATCATGAAATGTCATCTGTATGCTTCGGCATAGCAAAAGTGCAATGTCAAAAGCTAAACAAAATTGTGTATTTATTTTCTTTCTTTGTATGCCCATGCATGATATGCATAAAAAGAAAATATGCAAAGAAAAATTAAAGCAAAAAGAATCAAAAAGCTTTATATATTATTGCAAGCGTGTTTTCTAGGAGATGTGAGAGTTATAGGATGTACATTGAAGGTGATAGTCCTCATCAATATGATCGTGTGAGTTAAATTGATTTGTTCATATCTCAAATCGTCATAACATGTAGACACTTATGCAATCTTGTGATGTTTTTTTTCATAGACAACACGCAATCTTCTTTGCTACTTGTGATACATGTGCAGGTACAATATGATTTGGCAATCATAAGGAATACATGTGTTAATGTATGCTCACTAAACTGTCTTTACTTATTTTTGAAATATAAAATTGGTTAGACTTGTTTAGTGTGTGTATGTGTGTGTTTTGGATCTAAATGCTTGACAGTTTTCTTGTTGAGAGATGTTTTTTAGAGTTTAAAATGTTGTTTGGATCCTTGATTGAGTAGCATGCTTGATTGCATTCATTTTTGTGTTTTTCTCTTCTTGAAAAACTGTTTTTAAGCAATCTCCATAGCTTCTCGATACCTCTCGACAGCTAGGCTATCTATCGAGCCTCTTAAGCTTCCTTTCTCGATAGTTGTTATTGCAATTTCGATCCATCGAATTTTTTGAGAATTTGTCTCGATAGCTTCTCGACAGCTTCTCGATCTATCGAGATAGTTTTTTTCTCCTTGATAGCTTCTCGATCCATCAAGGTTACTTTGTTGTGAAAACCTCTCGATTGCTTCTCGATAGCTCTTTTTGTCACATTTTAATTCTCGACACCTCTCAATACCTGCCGATCCATCGAGTTGCGTATTTGTATATATATAGGGTCAGTGCGAATTTCTCTCATTTCTCCCTGATCTCTCTTGATGGAACTTGTCTCCTCACCTTCCCAAACTTATCTCTCTCTCTATCTAAACTTCAAACCCAAAAGCTTTTCTGCCTAAAGATCTTCTTTTTCCTCTGGTATGATCTCATTTCACTCATATTATCATGCATTTCATCTTTTTGACCTAACCTTTGGGATTTTTTGAAAAATTTGGGGTTTTTCAAAATTGATGAGTTTTTCCCAAAATTTTTGGGTCAGTTTTTGTTTAAATGAGTTTAAATTATCATCCATTGCATCATATTTGCATTTTAATAATGATTCATGCATTTTTAGATGTATGTTTACTTTGTTGCAAGATTGTATGTTGATGGATTTAGATTGGGCTGGGCCCATGGTGTTTTTTATTGTTGCATGTCACATGTTCATGCATTTCTCATGCATACGTACCAATTTTGTTTCTATCATATTGATACTAAATGTGTTTTGTGCTTTTTTGCATGTTTCTCTCTCTCTCTCTCTCTCTCTCTCGTTAGTTAATCTATGGCACCTAAACGAAAATCAACTTCGTCCCAGAACCCTCTTCATTCTAGGGCATCTTCCTTTGATTCAACTCCTTCACATGTCAGGTTCCGTGATGATAAAGCCCGTAAGGACTTTTCGGAGAACTTTTCCTGACGCAGCATTCATTCGGAACGCCAAGTCGTTCTATCGAAATTTTTCGATACTGACCTTCCCACTGTCATCTACAATAAGGGTTGGGAGACACTTTATGGCATCTCGGTCACTTGTCATTCCTTGATCATACAGGAGTTTTACTCCAACATGCATGAATTTGACTATTCTGTACCTCATTTCTTCACTCGCATTCGAGGTACCTCATTTCTTCACTTGCATTCGAGGTACGCTCATTGTAGTCGCTTCGGATCTTATATCCGAGGTGCTACACGTACCTATGATAGCGTATCCTAACTACCCCGGTTGTGATTGTTTTAATACTGTGTCTAAAGACGAGCTCATGTCTCTATTTTATGAGACACCTTCATCTTAGGGTGGTTGTTAAAACACCCTTTGCTTGACCTTTGCTAAAGGTCTAAGGTTCCTTAACATGGTGATGACATTCGTTCTACATCCATTGTCTCACTATAACTTTATCATAGAGTCTCGTGCTCGATTTTTGTTAACCCTCCTAGAGAATCTTTCTATAGACTTCCCTTCTCACTTCATTCTATCCCTTATAGATGTCTATAGGGATATGACGACCCGTGATAAGCTTATCTTTCTTTTGGCTATCACATGGATCATTCACCATTTTTCTGTCTCCTATTCCGAGTCGGACCACTTCCTTGTCATTTGTGCCATTGACGTTGCTATCGTTAGACGGAGTGAGGCTCAGCTTCTGCTGAAGCGACCACGGACTGAGACGGCAACTCCTCCGGCTTCTTTAGCTCCATCCACATCCACTCCTTCTTTTTCTGTGGATGGTGTGACCCTTGATGTGATCATGGCGAAGCTTCAGCGTTGAGTTGTGTCAGGTGAACAATTGTGTCAGTCATATTGCACGACAATAGGCTTGCCTTGGTGGCTTTGTAGAGTCTCCCTCTCCTTCTCCAGAGGCATCTAAGGACGAGGATGATGACTCTGATGGTGGTGATGATGAGGATGAGGATGAGGATGCTAGCTCTTCCAATGGCGATGAGATGACTGCTTCAGTTACTTGCCTTTTGTCATTCGTGACAAAAAAGGGGAGTAGTTTTGGGATGAGAGTAGTCATGTACTTAGGGGGAGAGTTAGTATAGGAGATATTTTTAGGGGGAGTGTTGAGGGATGTAGTGAGGTTATTATGTATTTTCTTTTCTTTCTTTTACCTTTACCTCATGTATACCGGTCTTGTAACCATTTGACATACATTGTACTTATCTTTTGATATATATATAGGTGGATGTATGTTTATTCACTCATCTTTTCATGTGCTTTTTTCTTTTCTCTTTATGCACATGCTTCTTATTTATTTTATGCAACCTTTTAATTCCTGTTTTTCACTAAGATGCCATGATGAGTTTTGTTTAAAGTGTTTCAGAAATAAAGGTTGTCAAAGTCTTTCATACCATGAACTCTCTTCTTGCAAAGTTGTCAAGAGTTTGTGTTCGTATAGATTTTATTGTATTCAACAAGTGAATATGAGTTGAGTGATTTATGACTTCTCTCACATGTTCATTTGTTTGTTGTGGTTTTGTCACGGATTGCCAATGGGAGAGATTGTTAGGACATATGTGAATCATGTTAGGAACATATGTCATGTAGAATTGGCTAATCCTTTGACAAAACACACTTTACTTGTAATTGGGTAGATCTAGGATGTGTTTAATACTTTAAGGAACAAGGTTTCAAGTCCAAGTGTTAAAATTATGCAAGTCTGTTCAAGAAACAAGTAAAGAAGTGCTGGATTTTAAATCTCGACAGCTAGCTCGACAGAAAGCATCTATTGAGGTTTAAAAGATAGCTTTTGTCCGATACTCGACAGCTGCTTGATAGATACCCTATCTATTTAGAATTATGAAAATCAATTTTTCAGATCTGATTTTGCTCCAATTCGTGTATAATTGTTTAGGCATTCTTTTCTTACAACCCTAAACATATAAAAGGATTATTTTAAGGACTTTCAAAGGTTGCGCGAGTGTGTGGCAAAGTTTTGTTCATACAAATTGTGACTAAAGATAGATTTTTCCCTAGCTCATCTTTCTCTTGAAGAAACTACTGCGTTTGTATGCCGTTGGGTTCTGTGACCAAGGAGCTTCGTGATCTTCATCGTGTTGATGAACTAAAGAACTTTGCAGCCAATATCTTTCTCAAGTTGGTGAGTAAGTCGCGTACTAGGATCTACGCATCAATTGATTAGTCACATACTAGGAGCTGTGCATTGAAAATGAGAGATTGTCACTACAGAACAAGTCCAATTGGGTATTGGGGTAAGGGTTCAACTATAGGTTGGTATAAGGTGCTAGGATTCTTTTACTTGTAACCGCTTGTTGTGATAATAGTGAATTCTCGGAAGCGGTGACCTTAAATTTAATCGGTGGGATTTGGCCTCAGTAGTTTTTCCCATTCGTAAACAAATCACCAGTGTCAAATTTAATTTTCGCTGCATATTTACTTAGTTGGTGATTTGTTTGTGTTACCACACGCTTTGCATGTTAATTGAATTAATTAATTAACTTGGCTAAATCAATTGGTTAATTTATCACAAGGGGTTAATACATTCTTGGCCTATCAAAACTCAATGAACAAATTTTCATTAAAAATTTCAAATCTTCAAAGGAAAACTCTCTTGAGCATAGCTTCAAATGAAAGATCTCCAGAACAAATGGCAAATTGCAATCTCCTTCCATATTCTCCAATGGTTGCAACATCAAGTTAGCTATCCACACTCAGCATTCATTAAAGCATGCAAGATGTCCTAAACTAGGGGCATTGGCTTGGTATGTCCAAAATTATTTTCAATGAATAGTTTTGGTATTAACTGGAAATATTTATTTTGCAGGAACTAAGGTACAAGACCCATACACATTGGCATGAATAATACCCAAACTTCAAATCCATCGAACCTAATTATTTTTGTGCTATGCATGTGTATACTACCATATTCATACAAACTGTTGTTTAGTTTCCTTTTTTAAAAAAAAAAAAAAAAGATAATAAGAGTATTATTAATCAAGATCTAAAAAAGAAGAAAGCAAATATAAGGTGTTCATGATGGTGGACACAAACAAAAGCAACAAACAACAAGGAAAAAAACTTAAGGTGCAATACTAAGAGAAGAAAGAAACTCAATGATAGAAGAACAATTTGGAGAGCCCCAACACCTAGACTAATCAGACAAAGTGTTCTGGCATAGAGCCTGTAACTGAGCTAATGATTTCTCAGTTTTCTCAAAAGAGTGTCAATTTCTTTCCATCCAAACAATCCAATAGCTAGGAACCAAATTCCAAATGTCTGAATTAAATTTTCCCAGCTAATAACTCCAACAAAACACCAAGCTTTCCACAGAGCCTAGCATGACCCTTTGGATCCCAAAAAACTAAAACATATGCACCCACAGCAAGTGAGCTGTAGGACAATGGAGGAGGAGATGATCCACAATTTGCTCATTACAACAGTACATATAACACCGATTCACCAAAGTGCGCCCCTTAAGCATATGATTATCCAAGGTAAGAATCTGCCCATGAACTGTTGTCCACAAAAAAAAAAAAAAAAAAAATCCCACCATCTTAGGGATCTTAACTTTCCAAACACCCTTCCAAGGAAAATTAGAGATAGATGCACCCCTAATTTTATTGTAATAGGACCGAATATCAAATTTGCCATTCCCATTGAGACGTCAATAGGAAATATCACTTCCAACACCCTTAGGAATCTGAGATTGAATGAACTTAAGGATAAAGAAGGCAACCTCTAATTCCCTTTCATGAAAATCCGTATAAAATCTCAAATTCCAAATTCTATCATTTACACCCTCCTAATAGCATAGAACATCAGAAATGCAAGCTTCCTTGTCATTTGAATATGCATACAACTGAGAATAGAGCATTTTAAGTGAGTTATCCCCAACCCACTTATCATTCCAATTAAGAATACAAGAGCCATCACCCACCACTAGTAATTTATTACTTTCCCACAAAGTACAAAGCACACTAAGGCTTCCTTTCATAAAAAGCCCATTCAGGTTTTGCCTTTGTAAAATTTAGCTACTAAGGCCTACAATACACACACAATTACAGAGATTACACTGTTTTCTGCCATTGACACCCCTTATTTTTTCCTTTGCATAGCACACCAAGAATTTATAGGAGTGAACTCTTAGGGTATGTTTGGTAACTTTTTTTTTCCCTTATTTTCTATTTCCAAAAAAAAAATTTATTTTATTTTTGAGACTAAAAAACTTGTTTGGCAACCCAAAATAGATAGAAAACAAAAACTGTTCTCAAAACTTAATTTGTGAAGGAAACTAAAAACATGCAAATGACTGTTTTCAGTTTCTAGTTTTCAAAAGTCAATGAAAACACACATTTAATTTAATGAATTTGTCTCATTTAATGAGTTAACACTAGAGTTCAAATCCTAGTAACAATATATTTTAGTATTTTCTAATTTTTTTCTTCAAAAAACTTTTTTTTTATATTTTAATTTCAACTAACCAAATATGTTTTTGATTTCAAAAATATAAGAAAACTTTTTTTTCTTTATATTCTCAAAAACAAGTTTTTGAAAATAAAAAATAAAAATTGTTATCAAACATAACCTTAAATTTTATTACTTTGCCTCATAGTACAAGGCTCTTTTATGCACAACACTCACTTAGTCTCTTTTATGCACAAGGCACAACACTCACTCATGTTCTGTCTAAGTAAAAATCAGCCATGGCTTACACTACTCACATGATTACAGAGATCACACCATTTTCCCAAATAACACTCCTTGTTTCTCCTCTCTCCCTCATGTTGACACCCCCAATAACTTTAAGGGTTATTTAGGAAATAATTGTCAATGGTAGTTACCAAGTAATAATCCCCTGGGCTTGAAGCACAAATCTGAGACTTGTCTTGGACATGATTGCTTACTATCTTGGAGACAGTGTGCATTATTGGCAAATTAACAATATAGCCACTTTTTTTAGTCGCATTTTCAAAAATGTGGCTACAGCTAACCTATAGTCGCGTTTCTAAGAAATGCAACTTAAACTATTGACCTATAGCCGCGTTTTTAAAACGCGGCTATAGGTTAGCTCTATAGCTGAGTTTCTAAGTATTTTTAGCTGCATTTTTTTGATATGGCCTATTGCCAAGTTCAAGAAGTGTGGCTATAAGTCCAACTGATTACTTAAAAGAGAGAGAGAGAGAGAGAGAGAGAGAGAGAGAGAACTTATACCCGCGTTTAAAAAACCTAGCCATGGTCAACTTAAAGCCAAGTTTTTAACAAACGTGGATTAAAATCCTAACCTATGGCAGTGTTTAAAAAGTGTTGCATTAGGTGAGGTCTATAGCCGCTTTTTTTTAGGGTTTTTAGCCACATTTTTATGCATAGGGCCTATGGTTGCATTTGATAAGCGTGGCTATAGAACTTGCGGAAAAAAAAAAAAAAAAAACCCCTAGGAATTTAAAAACAGATCCTTAGAGGCTGTTTGAATGTGATGGAATTTATAACTCAATTTTCATCACCTATAATCCAAATATCGTGAGACCCACCAAAAGAACAGTATTTGGCTTGGTTTTTGAGTGTTGTTTCCATTACTCAAAACTCAAAAATTTGAGTTCGAGTGACGGTGAAGGAAGCTGGGAACAAAAATTTGTGTTTCCAAAAGTTCAAAACTAATTTTTAGTGACAGTTTGGTAAATGGTGTGACTTTGGTAGGACCCATGTGCTCAAATCATCATAAGTCCTTTGATACATATTATTAGGGGGAATGTGCAGATTAACGGTGTGGAGGGCATCAATGTAGTAAGTTAGGCAACGTTTGAAAGAATAAAGGAAACTAACATCTCGAGTTTTTGAAACTCGAGATTCACATTAAAACTCGAGTCTCAAAGACTCGCTTTGTGCTCACTTTGCTCTCCCTGAGGTGGACAAAAAATGCCACCTGGATCTCGAGTCTTATAGACTCGAGTTCTACTGGGCAAAAAAAAACTCATAGAACTCGAGTCTATAAGACTCGAGTTTTACCGGACAAAAAAACTCATAGAACTCGAGTCTTATAGACTCGAGTTCCACTGGACAATATATTAACAACACAACACTCAGCCCGTATGTACTCACACTCATATTAACTCTCACAGAGAAAACCTAAAAACAGAGCATCCTCCTCTCAGCCTCACTACCTCTCACTTACCCATAACTCTCACACCGCATTGCCCCTCACTCTCACAAAACCACATTGTCCACTCTCACTGCTCTTCCCTCTCAGCAAATTCATATCTCAGGTAAGGGTTTGCATAATTTGATTGTCATTGTAGTTGGGTATGTTGTCTATGGGTGTGGGTTAAAGAGTTTGACCATTTATTTTGTAGATAGTTAACATAACTTAGTTAATTTACCAATATTGTGAATTATAGAACTTTGTTTTGTTAGTGTTAATTTTTTGAGTATTTATTTGCATAGTTTTTGTTATCAAAATTTTATTCATCATTTCTAGGCTTTTATTTTTATCATGATCTTACAAGTTTTTTTGACTTTATTTATCATTGGTTTGGGTATGAAATGGGTAATGAATGAATGTAATGAATGGGTATGTAATTATCAAAATTTTATTCATCATTTCTAGGCTTTTATTTTTATCATGATTTTATAAGTTTTTTTGACTTTATTTATCATTGGTTTGGGTATGAAATGGGTAGTGAATGAATGTAATGAATGGGTATGTAATCATGCTCCTCTACCCACCTAGTTCTTTCAGAACCCTTTTAGGCATTATAGGTCACCACACAATGGAGTAATAGATAATTCTGTCTCTCCATCCACTAGGATTAGAAGGTTTACGTCTTGGCCTTTAGATATTAATGGGCAATGGGGCACTCTATAATCTGGCTTGAATATGTTCAGCCTTAAGATTGCATTACTTTTTCCCCCCAGTTTACGACTGTGATTTAACTAACATAGTACTTGACTTGAACAGGTTTACAATGCCTGATATTGTTATAATCATATACCATGGTGGTCCGCTTAAGAATCCCAATGCGAACAAGGGATTGCCATTTGAGGGGCCGGGTATGAAGACCTATTATACCCAAATTGATCGTAGGTTGAAGACCCTTGATGAATTGAAGATATTTGTCATGGAAGAGTTGTGTGAGAATCCTGATGTGCACAACATACAAATTACTTATCGTATGGCAAATGAAATCTTGAAGCACCGGATTAATTACAAGTATATGGTGATAGAAACAGACAAACATGTAAAGATCATGTTTGACAAGTTGGAGAGTATAGCTAAAGTAAGTAACATTGAGTTGTACATACAGTTGGATCCGTGTGCAGTATGGCAAGAAGATATCCAACAAACAACCACAAGCTTATAGGTTGCGATTCCGGATGCTCAATATGAGTATTCTACACATGTAGAGGATGATGATGTTCATGCCGATGGTGATGATGATGATGATGACGACGACGACTATGTTGATGAGACTACTGCCGTTAACAATGATGATGACGATGATGATGATGACTATGTTGATGAGAATCTTGCCATTAACGGTGAAAATTTTGCTAATAAAGATGAGTATGAAGACATGATTAATAGAGGGGACTTTCGGGACTTTGAGGACTTTGAGAGGGACATTGATGACGATGAGACATTGGACGGTAGTGAACCTGATGCAGACAATGTTATTAGTGTCCAAAACATTACGAACACAATCCTTGCCTACGCACCTCCTGCGTTGTCATTCTCTACAAATACTTGGGAAAATATGGTTGATCCTTCACATATTGAGATGCCGTTTGTGTCTACTTGGAGAGAGGGGATGAATTTGTGCAAAGGGTTGACTTTTGCCAATAAAGTGGAGGTGAAGCGCGTATTAACAATTTGTGCCCTCAAGGAAAACAAACATTTTAAGATCACTAGGTCGACGACGAAAAATCTTTGTGCAAAATGCGTGCATGAGTCATGCAAGTGGAATGTCTACGCAGTTATGAAGCCCGAGCTCCACGGACTATGGATGGTCACCGTGTATGTGGGTCCTCACACGTGTATACCGACTGGGGTGTGAAATGATGGTAGAATGATGAGTTGTAATTTTATTGCAGCAGAAATCCATAACAAGTTACGTGAGGATCACACTACTCAAATTAAGCATCTCAGATCTCTGATAAAGTCGAAATATAATGGCCATAAGCCTTCTTACTACAAGGTATGGGATGCGAAACAAAAGGCGATTGCGTTTATGTTTGGAGATTGGGAAGAGTCTTACCAAAGGCTGAAAAAGTTGCTAATGGCATATATTGATTAGGACCCGACTACCCAGTTTTGCTATCGTGTCACACCCACCGATGAAGATCACACCGTATTGTTGCATTATGTGTTTTGGTCTTTCGGTCCATGCATATCAGGATTCAAATACTGCAAGCTGGTTATCAGTATTGATGGGACCCATCTGTATGGTAAATATTAGGGAAAGTTGTTGGTCGCAATGGCAACCGATGCTAACAACAAGGTATTCCCTCTCGCCTTTGCTGTTGTGGATTGTGAGTCAAGGTCCAGTTGGAGGTGCTTTTTACGATGCCTCAGAGAAACGATTGGCCACCTGATACCTAACGAAGACATTTGCATAATTTCTGACCGACACCTCGGTATCAAAAACGCCATTGCAAACTGACCTAGAAGGGATGATGAAAAAACATGGGTATTTCATAGATATTGCCTTCGACATGTTGCTAGCAACTTCAACACCCATTTTTAGAACTCGACTCTAAAGTCAGCGGCGTTGAAAGCGAGATATGCTAGTTAGGTAGTTAAATTTGCTATCATAATGGAGTCCATTAAGCAGGTGGAAATTGAGGCCATTAGGAAGAAGAAGAAGAAGGTAACGGGAAGGGATGGTAAGGAAAAGAATCAAGATTATCTTCCATACACATACCTAATGAGTGAGTCTGTGGATATGTGGACCCAGTCACACGATGGTGGGAGACGTTTTGGGGCAATGACAACCAATATATCAGAGTGTTTCAATGGTGTACTGAAAGGTGCACGGGGCCTTCCTATTGCCGCGTTGGTTGAGTTCACTTGGAACAAACTTGTTCAATATTTCCACGACCGGCACAAAGAATACCATTATGAGTTGTCAGAGGGTAAGAAATGAAGTGAATATATGCCTTATCCATGTGGGATGGAAATAAGCGTAAATCTAAGAAACACTATCTCAAGCCATTTAGCAATGAAGAGCTAATATTTCAAGTAGTTACCCAACTCAACACGTGTAGCGCAGGAGGGGGAAACCACAGTTACGAAGTTCGGTTACGGGAAAAAACATGTAGTTGTGGGAAATGGCAAAACATAGGGATCCCGTGTTCACATGCAATTAGAGTATGTGACTATTTACATATTGATTCGACCACATATATTCACCCATGTTATGGTTTGAACCATGCCCTTAACACTTATGAGCATGCATTTGTGGTTCCTAAGTCACAGTCATTGTGGAGGGATCCCATGGTGCCAAAGTGGTTGCCTAATCCGGCATTGTTGCGGGCCAAAGGTCGACCGGTGAAGTTAAGAATAAGGAATGAGATGGATGGAGTGAGGAATAAGGATCGAGAACCGGAATGGCGGAGGGAGGACGCAGATTTGATAGAGAGTCAACCGAAACAAACATGTGGACTGTGTCATGCTTCCGGGCATAACCGCAGAAAATGTCTGCAGTCCCGTGGCGCTTCCATAAGCGGCCATGTTCCACACTAGGTAGGTAGATGGCAAAAAGTTATGCATCGGTTAAATAATTGTTGTTCATTCGATGTTTACCTAATGTTTACTATCTTGTCTCCTAACGTAATTACTCTACGTTTTTCAGGCATGCTTTCATGGACGACGTTTTTGTCATGCGGACCGCCGATCTTAGGAAAAGTGACTATGTTGTATTGGCTCTATGTGAAATTTTTGGTTTTTGTTGAATGTACTTATAATTCTCTATCCAATGTACCTCTATGAAGATTTTGATTTGAGTAGTATGGTTAGAATTGCAAATTAAGCGTGGTTGGACATGTTTAGAATGTTGATATATTGAGAATGACTTTTGTTGTGATTTGAGTGCATTTACATTGTAAAACTATGGTTATGCAAAGAGCACAACAATTTCTATAGTTTGGTGCCTAATGAGAGCGCCTTTTGATGTAATTTAAGTGCATTTACATTCTCAACTTGTCTACCTCTCAATGAGTATTTGTGGATTACATTCTTAGCTTCTCTATCTATGTTTCCCAGCAGGTGTGTGCACACATTTCAGTTTTTGGTTTGCTGCATGTTTGGCAGAGGGTGGGGGGGGGGAACAGAGCATTGCTGTCTGCCTGAAACAGAGCATACTTTTGTTGGGGGAAAAAAAAATTCCCAGTGAAACTCGAGTTTTAGAGACTCGAGTTCCACTGGGAAATAAACACTGCAATAGGGCATGCCTCTCTGCCTGAAACAGAGCATGCTTTTGTTGGGGAAAAAAAATTTGCCTAGTGAAAATCAAGTTTTAGAGACTCGAGTTCCATTGGGAAATAAAAAAAATTCCTAGTGAAACTCGAGTATTAGAGACTTGAGTTTTATTGAAGAAAATATCTCAATAAAACTCGAGTTTTAAAGACTCGAGTTCCATTGGGAAATAAACGCTGCCAAAGAGCATGCATCTCTGCCTGAAACAGAGCATGCTCTTCTGGGGGAAAAATAAATTTCCCAGTAAAACTCGAGTGTCAAAAACTCGATTTTTACTCAGCATGTTTCCTCTGGTCCAATACGTCTAATTCGGTCTGCTGTGGTCCATCTTATGTCCATTCAGTTTAATTTGGTCCCAATTCGGTCCCTGAAATCTACTTTGGTCCTATTTGGTTGACTTTGGTCTTATTCAGTCATTCGATTATAGTTGGTCTAATTTGGTCCATTCAGACCACTTTGGTTCATTTTGGTCAATTTCGATCCATTTTTGTGCACTTACATATATAATGGGAAACAACAGGTTTAGGTTGAGAGTCCTTATTCTAAATCTAAATTTATTAAAACAAATTCTCGAGTTTCAAATTACTGAGTTCCTTACACATTTTGTTTTTTAAATGTCACTTTTTTTTTTTTTGGGTACACATATAAGTCTTTTAGTGCATGTGGCTCTGCCACTGTGTTTCGAAAATAAAAATAAAAATCTATACAAATATGGGTTGCATAGAGCCTGAAGGTAGCGACCCATCCGGGTCAACCCTTTGAATACACAGATATGCAACCCATCCGCACTCACGTGAATACACAGATATGCATAGTATAGAAATGCACCATTTTCAAGGATGCAGAGCATCTGTGAAAAGTTTATGTATCAATTTTGGGGGTCAGCTGTCCACCATTGCTACACTGATGTTCGTAGTGCTACATGTGCTGCTCAATAGCTCGGCACAGTTAAACCATATCTAGTCATATCATTCACACTCATATCAATACACAGATATGCATCCTTTTGCAATGCACTGTTTTTAAGGATGCAGAAGACCCCTGAAAAGTTTATGATGCATTTAACATAACTCGGTATTGTCTTGTCAAGTTCATGTCAGATGAAACACAAGCATGCTGAATAGTCTTCACATGAATACTGTTCAGCTGAATAGTCATGGCAGTACACTGCAACTACTGCCCAGAACAAGAGAATCTCACTATGACATTGGGAACATTTGAACAAAAAATTCGTATCGTGGTTTTCCAGCTTGTATTGACATGACAAGCCCGAATATGTTAAATTTTATTATTGAATACATAGTGGAATGAGGTTATAAATGCACCACAATTCTTTTCTTATTCCTACACCACTAACTTCGTAGGCTGACTAAGCTATGAGTCGCAATGCCTCAACATCATCTCGTACACATAGAAACAAGTTTCAATCTACTTCAATAAATGAATTATCACAAGTTCCAGCAGATTAACAACTACAAACATACACAGACCACTATGGAGGGAAATGAGTTGGAAAGAAGAGAGATTTTGTTAATATGCCAATATACACGTAAGAGAGTCTTGGAAGCGTTGGGCACATCATGGTCGGCAAACCTACAAAACTAAGTACAGATACCACCGCAATGGAGTTCACCGTAGCAGAACCACCATGGTCAACCCTATACGAGAAGAGGTGTGAGTTGGAGGTGTATTGTCGATGGCACGAGTTACGAGTTCCTAAGGCACGCTCAGCCGAGTTACCTAGAGATGAACCTGCCAACATACTTGCTCGCCTTGAACAAGAGAACAATCAAATGCAAAGGCGGCTAGACCGTTTTCATGCAGTCCAAAAAGTTAGGAAGCATCTAAAGGGGAAGGCGCAAGAGCGAGCCATGAAGTCTATTAATGAAATTACTGCGTTAGATGATGATAGTGATATTTCAGACTTCTCAAATTCAAGCAATGATGATTCCAAAAATTTCTACCTACGAACATTCAACGTTGTTCTTGATGTCTACACGTTTTGTGCAATACAAAATGTTGTTGTTAATGTCTGGCAAATGATCCTATTGTACGTGCACCTTTTGCAAATCTAAAGATGAATTGTTCATTACTTTTGGCTAAGTTTATATGAAATCACTTGTTCATTTTTTCCTTGCTGTTCGTTGTTGGTATAGAATGAAAAGGTGTACTTGTATTAGTGTTTGCAAGAATTATAAGTGCTTGGTAAAAATTATGGTCTAAACTCACATAATGTACACATCTATTTCAACAAGTTAAACTCACTTAAGGCCACTACATCCCCTGCACCACAGCTAGTGAAAATTATTATTAGATCTAAGACATCAATTGATTTTTTGTATAAATAGATCTCTTATTTAACGACAAGAAACTTAATAAGTTAAGCTCTTCATTAATAATAAAAATAAAAAGTGGTCTTGATGATTGTTATTTATTATTAGGTTTAAGACATCAATTGGTATTTTGTATAAATAAATCTTCTATTTGACGACAAAAAATTTAATAAGTTGGGTTCATTATTAATAATAAAGTTAAAGGTGGTCTCACATATAGTTCTTTTCATTATGTTTAAGGTTGAAACATTCTGTAATTTGCTGTTGAGTTATTGAAACTGGTAGACTCAATTGGTCTCCTTTTTGGAAGATATTGTTAAATTCAACCACTCGATTTTCTTCCAATAGCTCAACTTTGAGCTCAGCAAAATTTTACAAAAATAACCATCATTAGTGAAACAGTAAAGTTAAGAATACAAAATAAGTCAACTGTTGTGTTTGCATAAAAATTGGATGTGACACTTTCCCCCTTCCCTCTCTCCGCCTCCTCTCACATTTCGTCTTCTTCATTTCCAATGGCATCTGAGAATCTGAACCGAAGCACTGAAACCGCCTGAGATGAACACTCATTTTCGTGATCGAAGACAAAATACTGAGGAGAGCCCTTATTTTCGTGATCTTCTCCCAGGTGCAAACCATCTCTCTCTCCCTCTCCATTTCCATTGTCAGATTTGTTCATTTTAATTTCTGTTTTATGAATATTTTTTTAGAATTCTACTTTGGATGTTAAAATGGGTTTTTCCCCGTGTTTACAAAGTTATTATTTGCTCCATGTGAAAATCGAAGGAAAATAAACTCAAGTCTCAAAACTTATATATCTTTCCTTTGTTTGATTCTATAGAAATGAAGAATTAACTCAAAAATTCTGTTTTTCTCTTTTAATTTGACTAAAGTGGACCCTTTTAACTTCTAATGTAAAAAGCTTAATGTCTGTTATCACCACTTTGATCAGTCTGATGATTCTTAATGTGGTTCTTTGGTATCTCTTGGGATATTTGGAATTTAAAAAAAAAAAAAAAAATAGTATCACTTTTAATGGAATTGAATGGCCAACTCAGAGCATCAGACAAACATTGTTACAATCTTTGAGGGATTGGATGTTTGTGTTTTTGATATTATCATATTCAATAAAATTAACTTATTTATCCAAACTTTAATTCTTTAATTGTCTGGCTTCGTGTTGGTACATTTAGATAAGACAATTTACAAGTCAAAGCAATGAAAGCATAGCTAAGCAAAAATTTAGTAGATGTAAAATATGCTTAACCATCTTTATTGGGAGTTCTCCTGTTTTAAGCTTCTCACGAGATGCATTTGCATTTTTCTTTATTTTAAATTTTAATTTAATAAATATTTGAACAAGCTAGAACAGTAACACCAGCAGCCCAAAGGCATAGTGTCACACATTTGGAAACAAAAACAAAAATTAAAAGTTAAGCAAAGTGCTAGCAACATGTGATTCCTACATTATTGTCCACCAAATAATCATGAGCCTGAAAGAAAATCATGAAGGTGGGTTTCGATTAATATGAGTTCATACTGTCAAAAGTAATAAAGATACAAAAAACCCACCTTGCTTTAATTCTATATTAGGTATGCAGAGAAGGACTTTTCAGCGTTTTTACTGAGGAAAACCATTCACCCCACTCCAAGGTTAAAGCAATATTGACCTTGATGTCTAATTTAGCAGGTGTTTTAGAAAAAGGCTTAACGGTTTCCTTGAACTCATGTATTGTCAAAATCTGAGTATTAATATCTTTAAATTTTTGCATTATCACTTTCACTGGTTTAATCATTGCAATTTGAAGAATATAGCACTGGTCATCATTTCTAGATTTCAAGACTGATTGAAATAAATCTTTCTACTGTCATGCAGAAAGACAATTTACCTTTGAGCTGAAGTGTTTGCTGGTTAATACCTACAGAAATCTGTTTTTCTAGACAAATTGCGTGACCATATTGTCTGTCATTATTGATTCCAATTAGACATGCAAGGCAGGTTCTTGATAATTTGAACAAGCTTCACATATAAACAAATGATTTAATGTCAGGTACTCAGGTCACAAGCTAGGCTGATACTAGATTCTGTAGTAATGCGTATTAGATTTCTTAGAAATCTTGTGCAATAGAAAATGGACCTTTTTATCATATTTTTGTTGGTGGCATCCTCAATACCTAATGCATATTTCATGGAGCTTCTTCTCTTGTTAATTGTGGCCTGCCACTTTTTTTTTTGTTTTTTCAATCTAGAGTGTTATCACTTATCAGTTTTAGCCAAGTGTAAATATAGAAAAACTTTATTCTCTGGGTTCTACTTTCAAAATTTTGTATTGTCTCTGTGAGAGTTCAAGTCAAAGGACTGGAAATGGGAGGTGCATTGATGCTTGGACATGATTTCAATATGCTGAAACTTTTGAGTTTTTTCTATCATTTACCTGGCTTAGCAATGGTTTCATGTGTTAGTAATTGAAAATAGTATTAAAGCTTGTGGGACTGGGAAAATAGTGTTAACAATATCTATAAAAGAATTCATGTTCAAAGGTAAGTCCTTTTTCCTTCTTTACTGATTTTCATCCCTTTGTTATTTCAGTGACTCATCAGTGTTTCAATTATTGCAAAATCATGATGTCCCAAATATCATCTTCTTTTTCTGAATCTGTTACCAACTGCTATGGTTTTTTGTTCTTGAAATTTTGATTAAGACACATGTTTGGAAAAGGGCCTAAGAATTGCTGTGGTTTTTTGTGCATGTTGAAAAGGGCCTGATAATTTACTGAGTGTCTTTTGTGCATATCCTGGTGTTTTAGTTTGAGAGTACTTAATTGAACATGCAATTAGTATGTTTTGTGCCTAGTTAATTAATAGTTCTTAGAAACTTCTTTTAATACTTGAACACTTGCTTTTAAAGACAATTTCTCATGGTACATGGATACATGGTACTAATTGAGAGATGCTATTCTTGTAGGTTCCTATTACTTGGTTGATTTGGGGTACCCCATTGTTAGGTGATTGCTCTGCTTTTGGCTTATGGCCAACTCTGCTTTTTTGGGTTGTCTGATGGGAGAATATGAAAGGGGGTAAGACAAAATGGACGCGGGTAGGATCATAAACCCACTGTGTAGTGTCAGTGGGGTGGGCTCCACCATTTTGTCAAAAAGTGGACTTAAAAGTTGAGATATGTGACTGGGTTTTGTAACCAAACAAAAATTTTGGAGTTTTTGAGTGACAATGGTTTGGGTTATGAGTTATGGGGTTTTTATTTTGAGTTATGAGTACTGATTTATGAAAATTGAGTCATGTCCTAACTAAACGAGCCCTTACTCTCTCTCTTTTCTCATTCTCTCTCGCCGGCCTCTCTCTCTCTCTCTCTCTCTCTCACAGTGTGTAAGGCCTCACCACCGCCGCCGTGCAAGGATTCAACCTCTAATCCGCAAGCCACTGACTTCCATCTCATCCTCCACCCACAAACCCACCAACCCACATCCACAATCGTACTGCCATCGGCCTCCACCTCTCCATCTCTCTCTCTTCATCACTCACTCCACCAAAATTTGAAACCCAAAGTCTTATAGGAACAAAGGAGGTCCAAGAAGCCCCAACACACTTCAACACGCTTCAAATGGAGCTCGTCTTTGAAGGTTTTCCACGATTTCTTATCTCTGTTATTATTGGTATTGATATTGAGTCCCATGTTCTAATTTTGTTATTATTGGTTTTCTTGTTCTGATTTTGTGTTATGTTAATTAGATAATGGGGAAGTGAATATATATATATAACTATTAACTTAAATATAATTTCTCTTAGATTAGTTTCTTGATTTCCCTCTTTTTTACTGTTTGTTTTATCCTTTTCTTGTTGTTCATCATCATGAACAACTTGTACTCTTCCTTATTTTTTCATTAATAATAGTTCTCTGATTACCAATAAAATAAAATAAAAAGATAATGGGGAAGTGAAACCTTGTGGGTTTTTGGAGTGTGCTTGATTAGGACATATGTTTTGCAGTTTTTGAATATACATTTATGTATCAGTTTTATTGGTGTCGTTTGGTCATTCTTTTCTTCTTTTGTTTCTTCGCCATTGGGCATTGTTATGTTGGTTAAATATTTACTCCCTGAAAAGGTTACAGTTGAGAGAATTTTATGAGCTGCAAATGATGCAAAATGAGCCTATTAATGATCTGAAACAAAAGCCTGTGTGCACCGGATATTTTAGTTTAGTTTTTGGTAAGTATCTGAAATTTTATTAGAAAAAAGATGCAACCTCATGCTCGTATATTTTCTGGATTTATGATCTTTTAATTTGGTAGTCTAGTTTCTTGCTCTATCTTTTATTTTTTTAAAAGGTTGATAAATAATTTTATACCTCTTTCTTTCCATGTCTATATATATGTAATTTGATTCTCATTCTTGCTGGTGTTGGGTTTATAATCTGTAATCTTGCTTCTGATTTATTCAATGTTATCTTTGCTTCCTGTAGCAAAGAACCTCATTATTGCTGGTGTTAATACTAAATAAAAATAAAATTGGAAGAGACAAACACATGGAAAATGGATCTCAAATTTTTATCAAAGAGAGAGAGAGAGAGAGAGAGCATAACAATAGCAATAGCAATAGCAATATAAATATAGGATACCTTTCCTTATGTTACGTTGTGTGAATGTGATGGATGAATTTTGTTAGGAAAGCAAATTCGGCAGCAAATATCGTTGACATCTTTCGTCAATTTTTGGAGGTAGTTTGTATGCAGCTTTAGTGATAACTTAGTGATATTACTTCTTTGTGGTCTCCTATCTCATGATGCTGCTGGATGTTTTATTATTTTTATTTCTCGGTAAAAGCTGTCCCATCATCTGTAGAGTTCCAGTATGTTGAAGGAAAAAGTGAAGACAGACGAAGAGCCAGGATGGAACGCCACCAGAGGACCCAGGAGCGTGTGGTATATCTTTCACTAGACTACTTTTTCTCTGTTCCCTTGTATACAGGATGGATTTAACGTACATATTCCACTTGGGCTAAATGGTGGCGATGGTTCATTCAATGTGTTTATTATTAGTGCAATTTCATTGAAGTTGTTATTGTTGTCTGCATTTTAGGCTAAAGCACTAAGCTGAGAAGAATGAGAAGTACCTGTTGTTTTCCCATCAAATATTCTAATTTTCTCATTTGTTTTTGTTTTGTGCCTCACTACAGCAACACCCCCCCTCCCCCCACTTCTTTTTCCAAAAAAAGAAAAAAAGAGAAAGAAAAAAGAAAATAATGTTGATGACTACACTTACTCACCATCCCATCATTTAATGAATGGGTAGGCCAGATTTATGTGAAATTTATAGTTAGATTCAAATGATTTTCATTTTATAAATCTAAAATTGAACCTGATAGGCCAAGAATATATTGACCCATTGTGATGAATTAATTGATTAATTAGTCAAGATTATTAAATAATCAAATTAACATGCAATACAAATGGTAGCACAAATAAATCACCAACTAAATAAAATGCAGCGAAAATTAAAGTTGACAAGGTAATTTGTTTACGAATGGGGAAAACTTTCAAGACAAAAGACCCACCGAGTGATTTTTTAAGGTCACAATTCTCGAAAATTTACTATTATCACAACAAGAGGTTACAAGTAAAGAAATCCCAGTACCTTATACCAATCTACAGTTGAACCCTTATTCCAATACCCAATTGGATTTGTTTTATAGTAACAATCTTTCCTTTTAACAAATCACAAACAATTTGTACGTGACTAACCAATAGATGCGCAGATCCTAGTATGCGACTTAATCACCAACTTGAAAAGGATGTTGGCTAGAAAGTTATTTAGTTCATCACACGATAAAGATTGCGGAGTTCCTTGGTTACAAAACTCTACGGTGTACAAACACAGAAGCTTCTTCAAGAGAAAGATGAACTAAGACATATGTCTCCGGTTCACAATATGCTTATGAAGAACTTTTTGCATTGATGTGCATCAACTGTGACGGCCCTTAAAACAATCATTATATATGTTTAGGGTTGTGAGAAAAGAAAGCCCAAACATCTATTCACAAATTGGAATGAAAATCAGAGTTGAAAATCTGTTTTTCATAAATTTCGATAGATACCATATCTATTGAGCAGGTGTCGAGCATCGGGCTTAAATATCTTTTTTAAACCTTGATAGATACTAGTTGTCGAGCTTTAAAAACCAGCACTCCTTCACTTGTTTCTTGGACAAATTTGCATGGTTTTAACTCTTGAACTTGAAACATTGTTCCTTGAAGAATTAAACACATTCTAGATCTACCCAATTACAAGTAAAGTTTATTTTTTCAAAAGATTAGTCAATATATGATGACATATATTTCTAACATGAAACACATATGTCCTAATAGAACCAAATAGGGTTGACTAGGCTGGTTTGTGCCTTTTTTTTAGTAACATTTTTGCACTAATCAATGTTGCATCTTTATACTAGTTCAATGAAAAATGCCTTTGATCAACGCTGCATCTTTATAATTATTAATTAAGAAATTGTCTTTTTGTAATTTTTATTTTTATTTTTGGTGCCTCTCAAGTACACCATATGGTGTATTTGGTGGTGCTTTTAGTTTTTTAATAATTTTTTACTTATTCAAAAAAAAAAAAATAGTTGTATGGATTGCTGTATTTTATTTTCTTCATTCAATGTATTTCCTATTTGGTACACACGTGCTATCGGCTGAATGCTAGATACAGTTGATGCGGTCACCTAAGGCCCCAAGTAAAAAAAGGCCTCCAAATTTTAACCAATATGGTTATTTGTAACCAATAAATAAAATAATATTTTTTATTAAATGAAAACAAACAAAAAAGAGAGAGAAATGCTACGTTCACAACATTTTTCACAATATTTTTACAACAAATTCTAAATAGCAGGTTGTTATAACTTATTATTGATGACAAAAAAAAAAAAAAAAAAATTATAGTGGTGGGTTCAATTAGTAAACAAGAACCAACTTAACACCTACTATTTGTAGTGAAAAATATTGTGAATGTTGCACTTTTCAAAAAAAAAAAAAAAATAGAGAGCAATCTACAAAAAAATTCATAACATTTTTCACAATAGTTGAGTTAGCAAACTTTTACTAGTTCTCGTCTAGGTCTACCATTAACATCATTCTTTTTCTTACTATTATTAATCTGCCACATCAACAAGTATGAAAAGTTTTGCCAAATTTTTTGACTATAAAATTTCTAAAATAAGAAAACAAATTCTACGTAGTTCATGTTAAACCACTCATCCCCGGTAATGCAAGGGAAGCCATCGATAAGATACTGAAAGTCGTGAATATTTTTGGAACCGAGACCGCCATTTCAGTAATTTTGCATCTAAAACAAGATAATCAGTTTTCGCTTTAAGCCCCCTAAATGCATCAAGCTACCCCTACACACACGTTGTTTCGTTGCTTTTGTGTGTCTTAGATGCTAGGCTGTACTGAAACTCATGTGAAGTTACTGTAGTCCTTATCAATTGTGCAGTCATGATATGCATGGTTTCAGTGGATTGTGAAAACACTGGATGCTGAGATCAAGCGTTGGGCTTCAGGGAAAGAGGGGAATTTGCGTGCTTTGCTCTCAACTATGTAATATGTATGTTTTTGTGATCTATATTCCATTTATCTAACATCAATTAATGCCTAGTGGTATCTTGGGTTGCCTTCTCTTTGTACATTATATGCGTGTGTGCACACTTTGTTCTTGGCTTTGCAATATTTACGATTTTTATATCATATTATATACAAACACACACACGTGTATATGTATATATATTTTATTATTTGATAATCTATGTTTTCATTATCTATATTCCTTCATGTTCTTTTATGCCTCTCATATTACATCAATTGATTACCTAGAAGTATTTTGGCCTGCTTCCTCTTAATACAGTAAGTGTTTGTGTAACACATAGGTGCAGCACTGTTTTGTTCCTTCAAAATTCCTTGGCCAAGTTGCCCGCTTGTTCAATTGCAAATTCTATCACCCTCAGCTTGCTGCTATTTGAATTGATTAACAAAGTGCTTACTAGCTACTTGTCATTCACCTTCTTATTGTTTTAGTGTTTGAAGCAAATGAAAATTAGTGATCTATGTATAAAATGAATTCATCATGTTGAATTTAGGGATTTGATTTGTTGAATGTTCTATATCCCTGTAGTTACCAATTTAAAACAATAAAACAATTCTCTTTCAAAGCTTGTATGCCTTACCTATGGTGATCTGCCCAAAATAGTTAGTTGATAGTCATACGATCAGTGAGAATGATATTAAAATCGATATGGAATTTTGTATGTATGCCTGTAGGGAGATTTAGTCCTAGTGAATGTCCATGCTGTTGGTTTCTTTGGAAGTTATAGAGCCTTTTTATAGTGAATTTTCCCCGTTCTCTCTCTCTCTCTCTCTCTCTCTCTCTCATGTGGTGTAGGCCCTGAATATTATGATAGCAAGGATTAGCTGAAGACCTTTGATACACCTGAGATTATTATTTCTAATATTCTATTTGTGGACAATACCATTAATTTAAGTGGGGTCACATCTAGAGAAACTTAGATAACCTGAGTGTTTCCTTCTTTTCTTTGAGGTTCTTTTGGCCTAAACACCTGTTCTGTAAAGGGTTATGGTATTAATTGTGGTGGTTCAAGTTGTTGGAGAGATTGCTGATACATTTTTTGTTATAAATGCCGATACATTATGTTGTAAGGTAAGCTCTCTTCAAATGACTTTTTTGAGCTTACCATTAGGCTCTATTATGAGATTGGTAGGCTAAAAGGAAATCTACTGTCAAAAGTGTATATTACTTTTACTATGTAAACCGGCTTGCTTACTTGTTTGTCTTTTGTTACTATGCCTTAGTTTGTTGCTGGTGGAGTTGATATACCAAAGAGGACTTTCTTTATGCAGGCCTTGGGGCATGATTTCAAATATCACTTGGTTCGAATGTATATGTTACTTTTACTACATAAACCAACTTGCTTACTTGTTTATGCCTTGGATTGTCATTGGTGGAGTTGATATACCAAAGAGGACTTTCTTTGTGGGGGCCTTGCTTGGTCTCTTCTCAAGTTGGAGGTTTAGGAGTTAGGTGTTAGGATGTGTGCCCTTAAATCCTATTGTATGATACTATATATGACATTATGTATGACTTAATGTTATGATTAATAAAGTTGTTTTATTATTATCTAAAATAATGGTAACATGAATATTTGGACATTATCATATAGTCCATGAGATGCATAGTATGTGATTTATGTGAAAAGTCACAGAAGATATAAATTACAAGTTCTTTGTAAACTCATAATTATAGTTCGTAGTCGGTGATGAAATTGGACATTTCATCTGCGAAGACTATAATGTATCAACTAAGATGATTTATCTTGATTATGGAAGTGGAGACTTCTAGTTGGTATGTTGATATTTTTAAGAATTAAGACATATTGAACTGGACCGCTGTGAGATTTATTATTCTCCTAACGACTGTCAAATGAATAATAATTCTCACGACTTCTATTTGCATAAACTCTTAACTGAGAGAATAATGGACATGATTATAAAGTGTATGTTAATTTGATATATCAGGAGTGAGATCTAAAATCACAATCAAAACCTCAATATGTTGGGTAGCCACATATAGTGTTAATGGAACATATATTCTCAAGATGGAATTCATAATCTCTCAATGGAGATATAAAATATCTCATTGAGATAAGTTTTATGAGTTTGGTTATTCAGAGTGTTAGGCCTAACCACTTTAGTAAGGAGTTACTAAAGTATATATTTATGAAATTAGATTTCAAAAATATATGATGAATAACTAAAAGGATTAGACCTAGTATTCAAAGATTAAGATGTAGGAATCTTCAAAGTGGCAGTCTACATTCATGACTTTGTATTACTATGAATATTTTATAAATGGGTTGTATGCATAATAAAGTCTTGGGATATAATTTATTAATAAGGTCTAGAGTGCAATTATATTTATATAGTGATATTAAATATAATTAATGATAATTTTGGATTTGTCAAGAGTTGATAGAAAAACCTCAGGCCCATTGTCAAGATGTGGCTATTGCATTAGCTGAAAACAATGTTATGATTGATATCCGTGTTTGTGATGGGCTAATCTATTTTCTGCTTCTCTTTTATTCTTGATATGATTGAGTAGATGGATAGGCCATAACTTCCTTCATTGGTTGACTTTAGGACTTCTTAGATCCTATTGGTGTAAATCATAATTTTGAAACCCGGACCGGACCGTACGGTATGACCGGGAAAAACCTCGAACCGCTCATTTTTGCGGTTCTTTTAGTCTCAAGAACCGCTCATTAGAAAAAAGCAGGGACCCGTGCGAACTGCGGTTGGACCTCATGGTTCTGAGAATCGTGAACGGTTCTCGCAGTACTCATAGGTCCCTTTAAAAAAAAAATTAAAGCCTTAAACGGCACCATACCGGAGTATTAACTATTTTTGGTTGGAAAAAAAATATCTAAACAGAAAACGTAAAAAGAAATTAGAAAACATCTAATCTGACCCAAAAAACCTCTAATCTCTGTTTCAACCTTTGCTTCACTCTCAAAAAACGTCTCACATTCACATAATCCAAACACAAAACAAAACAAAATCCAATTCTTACAATAAAGTTGAATCAGAACAAGCAAATATGAAAAAAAGAAAAAGAAAGAAGAAGAAGAAGAAGAACAGTTGATCTGACCCAGTCCAGTGGTGGGGAGGAGGATGACGGTGGTGGGGTGGCGACGAGGATGACATGGTGAACACCGATCTCCATCGGCTTGTCCTTTCGGCGATCTCGATCTCCATCGATCGGCCTTCTATCATATAGCATCCTGAGCAATCTCTCTCTCTCTCTCTCTGATGTGAATGTGATAACTATGAAGATTGAAGTAAATGTGAGGCTCTCACTTGAGTCAAATTAGTCAATGAGTAATAAATGCGTCCGTATGAAAATGTGTGGTGGTCTTTAATCTTTATCCCTTGGTTTTTTTTTTATATGTAATTGTGTGGTATTTTTTTTTTTTTTTTGGATTCAAACGTGTGGTATTTTTTTTTTAAATGAGAAAACATGTGGTATTTAATATTAAGAGATGGCAATTAAAAATTGATACCATAAAATTTTCATAATAAATTTTAAGTAATAGATTGTTATTAGCGAATATTGATGAGTAAAAAAATAATTTTAGTGGTGAGTTCAAATTAAAACTAGTAACAACTTTCCACATAAGATTTTGATGTGATTCTTGTGAAAATATTGCAAAAAATGTTGTAGATATAATATAACAATTCTTTCTTTCATCTTCTTTTGTTTGTATTTCTTTTTTATCTCTTCCTTTAATTTCATTCACTTTTGTTTCTAGTGCTTTTTTAGGTTTGTGAATGTGAGCTAGATAGTTGGTCACGTGGGCATTGGAAAGTGGAAATACAATTTGAGACTTTATTTCTTAAAAAGCCTTGAGCCTCACATGATATGATGATACATCATATCATATTCTTTTGTCCACTTGCGGGTACAAATTGATGCTTTTAATATTCTTTTTATAAAAAAAATAGTTATTATTATTATTGGATAGATATTTCATATTTGGGCTTGAGATGGATATATTAGACATAGTTAAAATATGGATTTATAGTTTTAATTGGACTATTTTAGTTAATTTTTTCTATTTTTACTAATTTAATATTTATATATATTTAAAATAATTATTAAATTAATTATGACATCATCACGGTTCGACCCCGGTTCGACCTCAGTTCAACCTCAAAAACCTTGAACCTCTCTCTTTTACGGTTCAATGAACGGTCTGGGTTTCAAAATCATGGTGTAAATATGAGTTTATACTCATTTACATACTAAATCTAAGGCTGTTTAATAATTTATGGGACTTTGTTATGACTGGTATATGCTGTTTATATTCCCTAAGAGTATGTTACAGCAATTGATTAAGAACGTTATGACCATTTTCTGTATGTATGATTTCTAATATACTGCGGTTTGTGAGTTTAGAGGAGTTCCAAGAAGAGTTTAAGGATATCAATCAGGAGGAGCAGATTTCAAAGGGGCATAAAATTTTGGCCCTCCATCTTCTTAGAGGTATAATTCTTAAACCCTTTCAATGTGACAATTAGTTTCACTTGATTTAATTATTTGGATTCCCAACATTGCTTTGCCATGTGTATCAATATTGGTTGTAACTACAGTTATATTTTATGTTATAATTGTCATATGAATCTCTAACTTTAACTCAACTCAATTTATCCAAGTCTTAATCCAAATTGATTGAGGACACTATATGAATCTTTATTCCAATTAGTTCTGGTTGGATTTTTAATGAATACTAAAACTCTGCCTATGTTGGTCTCAATATCGTCCTATGAATAGGTTGTGGTTAGTTTGGCAATTTCTTCCATCATTAATCCGAGTTTATCTTTATTCCATGATGATCTGTTCAATTTCAGAATTTGTATTTCATTTTGAGAGTTTTGAAAAATACAACTTTTAAGAGTTGAAAATTCTATCAATTTATGTGAATCTGAAAACTATCCCACTTCACATATGTGGAACCAACTATATGTTTCATGTGCTATACATAGTGTCAAGTTAATGATTACTCTCCATATTGTAGGAGTATATCTTTAGTGGCAGATAATTATCTGATATGATGAAAGCATGTGCATCCTTAGAAGTAATTGGCAACAATGACGGAATACTAGACCCAAAGGACTCATCAAACTAATGGGAACTTGTGATTGAAGCATCTTCTAATCTCTTGGAATGGCCTTGAGAAATCATTATTTGCCTAACACTCTCAGTATGCCATTAAAGATGGTGTGTATAATAATTTATTAGTTTCAGAATTCTCTAGTTAAAATACTAAGTTCCTTTCGATTAATGTGAAAGTGTCTCCATAAACTTCAAAAATGAAGGATTTAGTGATTTGGAAAGCTAATTGAATTTTGTTTTGATATTTGTGTTTTGGTATAATACAAATTTTGTAATAATTGGTTTTTTAAAGTCTATTATGTGCATGGCTGAGTTTTTTTTTTTTTTTTACTTATTTATTTTTAAAAAACCTATAAAACGCGGCTATAGCCAAATTAAAAAAAAAAAAAAAAAAAAAAAAAAAAAAAAAAAAAACTATAGCCACATTTGTTAAACGCCACTAACGTACACCCTATAGCCGCGATTTTACAAACGCGGCTATAGGTCTACAAACTATAGTCATGTCTCAAAAAACACAGCTATAGATCTATCGGTTTATTGTTATGATGTATAGGTCACGCTTAAAAATGCAGCTATAGACCAAATGGACCTATAACCACGTTTTTAGAAGCTACAACCATGTTTTTAGAACGCGAATGTAGACTAGGTTTTTTGTAGTGAGGATTTCTTTCGAGTAATGCTAGGAACACATAAAATTGTACAACTTTGTGCCACAACTCACCACATGGCGAGTTATGATTGGTAAAAGTGTGTCTTCACATGGTCCACTATTGCATCTTTACCAATCACAACTCGCCACGAACCATTTTATGTGTCCCTAGTATTACTCATTTCTTTGGCATCGTGTCTTGGAGAAGGATGTATTATAGAATCCTCAAACAAAGCTTCATAGCTTTTAAGGTATAGAAAACTTATGAATAGATGCATAATACTTAATTCTAGTGGAAGTAGAACTTCTTGACCTTTAAAAAGATTGGACATACGCTTTTACTTGATAAGCCTAACAAAATAACTACACTCAAATAAAACCAAATTATGACCCATTGGACAATTTTTTGATGATGTGGAATCTCACCATGGTCCTTTTGGATTCATTCTTGATGAGCGAACTATAGATACTCCTCACCCATTAAAGCCATGTATCCAGTAATTTAATGGAACTCTTTAGGGGTGTGCTCGGTTTGGTTCAGTCGGTTTTGTATGTGTATGGACAACCGAAACCGAATATTTTGGTTTGTGAAATTCTTAACCGAAACCGACCGAAATAGTTGGAAATCAATCGGTTTCGGTAGTATTTTGATTTCAGTTGGTTTTTGGTTTTCCAAAGAAAGGGTTATTGAGATTTTCAAGACCCTAACTTTAATCACATTAAAAAAAAAGAAAAAAAAGAAAAAAAGAAAAAAGAAAAAAAGAAAAAGCAATTGAGCAATAGAACAGTTGAACAAATCTGATGAATGAAGTTGATACAAAGTGACAGAGAAAGTCAGAAAGAAAATAGAAGAGAGAGAAAGAAAAAAGAAGAATCATACCATGAGAAAGGAAGGAAGATGATCGTGTTGTGGGGAGGCCGGTGTGTGGAGGCTAGCGACAGAAAGAATATTTAGAGTGACTGTGGAGTCTGGTGTGTAAGAGTGACTGTGGAGGTTGTGTCTGTGTGTGAGAGTGAGAATGAGATGAGAGTGACTAACGTGTGCTAGGGTTTTTATTAAAAACTTTTTAACTTTTTGTTTTAGTTTAATTAGTTTACCCAATTAATTTAAGTTTAATTAGATATTTAATTAGTTTAATGGGTTAATGGGCTTGATTATTTGCAAGGCTGGAGGCCTAATGCATTAATGTATTTGAAAGGCCTATTTTGATTGCAGGTTGCCCAATATATTTGCAAGGACGGCCCAATTTGATCTTATATTTTATATATATTATATATTATTCGGTTCGGTTTTGGCCGGTTCGGTGAATACATACGGAAAACCGAAACTGAAACTTTCGATTTTTGAGAAATAAAAACTGAAATTGAACTGCACCAAAATCGAACCAAAATTTTGGACACAGTTCGGCCAGTTTCATTCGGTTTTTTTGGTTCTTCGATTTTATGCACACCCTTAGAACTCTTAGTAGATTTTGAAGTCGAGGTTTATAACTCATCTCAAGCCTCTCACTACTAGGCTACATCCTCTGATATTAGTACAATCCAACCTAAAAACTCAAAAATTACAAAATTGCCCATAACATTTAAAATTTAATAATAATAATAAAAAAAGATCTTACTAGAACAATCTAACTCACAAGAACATAATAAAATAAAATTTCAAATATACTTCAGTACCCTTAGCATCATTTGACAAGTCCCAAATTAATGCTTGGGGTATTAGAATTAGTTCAGGAACACTTTTTTATGTCTTTAAAAGTTGTTGCCATGGTCCTCCCACTCCTCCCTCATTTTATACCATGAACATAGGGTGCCAAGTCCTAGCCTAAATGATCGTTTTATGTTTTTTCTCTCTCACATCAACTTCTTTTTCTATTGATATTTTTATATTTAATTTAATATGGTATCAACTATCAAGTCACATCTCTACCTCAGCAAAAAAAAAAAAAAAAAAAAAAAAGGAAAAAAAGAAGCATGTCTCTATCACCTAAGCCAGTTTCTTCTAAAATTTTCTATTTATTTTACAAAAAGAGTTTACTTTTCTATTTTACACAATTTTTACAAAACACCCATATTAGTTTATACATTCTAAACATTTATTTCAATAAAATATTCATTCTATTGCATTTTTTTATTATTATTATTTTAGGGCTATTGCAAGAAGAAAAAGAAAAAAGAGAAGAAAAGGAAATTAATAAAATAATTTATAGAAAGCTACATAGAGCAACCACATCAGTGGTTGCAAAAATGTGTAAAATGCAAAAAGTGCTCAATTTTGCACATTTTATCCCAAAAAATCCTCTACACTAGTTTGTGTAAAAATATGCAAATATACACTATGACTATGCAAATGAACAATAACCGTGTATATATACATAATTATTGTTCATGTGTAAAAGATTTTTTTATTCTTTTTGTCTCTCTCCTCTATCAAACTACTTCTCTTCCCAAACCTTTACAACAACCCAGTGCGCTAGGATAAGAAGAAGGAAGAAGAAAATAACCACCCAACCACCAAACCCAACGCCACTACCAAACACCGCATCCTAGCACAAAAAATTAACCAAAAATCAATAGAAAATTAACTCACAATCAACGGAAAAGCAATTAGAAAATCCAACTCAAAATCAAGAAAAACCCAACTCAAAATCAAGAAAAACCCAACTCAAAATCAATCAAAATTCACCAGTAAACCCAACCCATAAACAGTCTAGACCCACTGAAAAACCCAACCCAAACCATACTCAACGGAAAACTCACGTGAAATGCCCAACGAAGATAGATCTGCCGCCCGATCTGCTGCCATTGCTGCTGCCCGATCTGCTGTCGTTGGGTCTTCCATTACTATCGTCAGATGTTAGGGTTGGCTACCACTTTTCACTCACATTGAGTTTTGATGGCATGAGAAATTTCTTTAGCATTTGTAGTGTTTTAGAACTTGAACTAATCCTCTTTGCAAAAGGCAATTGAAAAAAAAAATTGTTTGATTTATTTATTTTTTTCTTAGAATTTTATGGGTATATTCCCTGCAAACCCTCACGAGACTACAACTTGTCCACTAGTGTAAGCTAGGGGTTTAAAGGCTTGTTGCATATGCTAAATGCAACCGAAAATTCCAGCGAAAGTGGATTAGTTAGGATTTTCTTTTTCTTTGTTTTGTTTTACTCTTTATCCGTTTTGCTCGAGGACTAGCAAAATGTAGGTTTGGGGGTATTTGATGTGCATTGATAATAGCTTAATTTTGCATATTTATATCATTGTTATAAAGCATTATCATACTTATTTTAAGGTAATTCATGCATTTTATATTTGGTTTTGGAATAATGGTGAATAATGAATTTTGTGTTTAATTGAATCTTATTGCGTGAATTTGTCTTTTGTAGGAGAATGAAATTAAATAAGTGGGTTTGTGCAAAGAATAATGCTAATGGACTTTAAATTTACAAGGGCCATGATGAAGTTAAAGAAGGCCAACCCAATTAAATTTAAGTCCAATTGGAGCAAGGAATCAAAGGAAATTTGCATCAAATCCAAGTCCAATTCGGATTGGGAATTCAGCCTGCACATCAGTTAGTATTTTTGGCATAACTTTCGGCTCAGATGTCCAATTGAGATGATTCAAGTTGGGCTGGAAAGTTAACTTAAAGGAATAAAACTTTTTAGTTTACCAAAAGTCCGAATTATGACATTAAATGGGCCAAAATCTTTGGTTAAGTGAAGTGTAAAAATCTAGGATTTTCACCAAACAAGAACTCAACTTGTAATAGGATTCCTTGACCTATTTAAAGGCTTTTTAGGGAAAAATTTAGGGGGCTAGTGCTAGGGCTAGGGGCTGAACATAGAGAGTGCGGCTACTTCTTTAGTTTTCTTCCATGACAGTTAGTTTTTATTTTATTTGTCTAGTTTAATGTTTAGTATTTTATTCTTATGTTTTATTTTAATTATTATGAGTAGCTAAATTTATAATTAGGGTTGAGGATGAAACCTTATTAAGGATTATTAGTAATATTTATGTGATTTGATTTTTCCCACAATAGTTGCTCTTTAATGATTTAATTGTTCTTGCTTCATATCAATTGACTGAGATGAGATTCTAGATATGAGTTCAATCATGTTTTTCTCATGATTTAGGATTTGTCTTAATTAATTGAATGCTTGGTTTATTAATTCTTGATTATAAAATTGGATATCGCTTGTGATTTTTTAGTCAATGGATACAATTTATGATTTGATTTTTAGAATTGGATAGATCTTGTGATTTATCTGGTTACAGATACAATTGATTATTTGATACTTAAGAAGCAAAGAAGAACATGTTTTTGATTTTTAAACTAAGGATTTTAATGAGAATATTTTCCATGATAGCAAGATTGATTTCTAGATTATCATGTAGTGAGTTGGGAAAAATTAATGATCGTAAATATATACTGATATGACTTACAAGGTGGATTCCAAAATGTTAATTCTTTTCCCTTGATTGTTTACATCTTTTTATTACTTTATATTTTTTGCTTAGTTTAACTATTTGCTTAATTTGATTATTTGCTTAGTTTATTTAATTTCAAAACAACCAATTTTTATTAAACTAGATTAGGATTAATTTGGTTAAGATTTAATTAATTTTCCTACTTTCATTCAAGTCCCTGTGGGTTTGACTTCGTTCTTGTCAAACTATACTTCGATATGGTTCGTACACTTGCGAGTATTTTAAAATTTCACAACACGCATGGATGCTGACCTTGACACCCTCAGTAATGAGTTGTGTCAGGTGAACACCCGTGTCGGTCGTATTGCACGACGACAAGCTCACCTTGGTGGCTTCGTCGAGCCTCCCTCTTCTTCTCTAGAGGCATTTGAGGACGAGGATGATGATGGTGACTCTAATGGTGATGATGTTGAGGATGAGAATGCTAGCTCTTCCAGTGTTGGTGAGATGTCTACTTGAATTATTTACCCTTTGTCATTCGTGACAAAAATGGGGAGTAGTTTTGAGATGAGAGTAGTCCTGTAGTTAGGGGGAGAGTTAGCATAAGAGATTTTTGTTAGGGGGAGTGTCTATACTTTGAGGGATGTAGTGAGGACTTATGTATCTTTTCTTTTCTTTATCTTTTAGATACTTAGTTCATGTACCTTTGGTCTTGTGACCACTTTATGATAGCAAACCTTGTATTCATTATTGATATATATATATATGATGAGGTTGTTATTACAGTTCTTTCACCTATCTTTACATGTGTTGTTTCTTTTCTCTCTTTATGCACATGCTTCTTATTACTTGTATGCAATCTTTTATTTATGTTTCACACTAAGGTTCCTTGATGAGTTTTGTTTAAAGTATTTCAGAAATACAGGTTGTCAAAGTCTTCCTTACCATGAACTCTCTTCTTGAAAAATTTTTCAAGAGTTTGTATTAGGATAGATTTTATTGTATTCAACAAGTGAGTATGAGTTGAGTGATTTATGACTTCTCTCATATGTTCATTTGTTTGTTGTGGTTTTGTCACAGATTGCGCAAGGGGGAGATTGTTAGGACATATGTGATTTATGTTAGGAATATATGTTATTTAGAATTGGCTAATCCTTTGACAAAACACACTTTACTCGTAATTGGATAGATCTAGGATGTGTTTAATACTTCAAGGAACAATGTTTCAAATTCAAGTGTTAAAACCATGCAAGTCTGTCTAAGAATCAAGTGATGAAGTACTGGATTTTAAAGCTCGACAACTAATATCCATCAAGGTTTAAAAAGTTATTTCAGCCCGAAGCTCACAGCTGCTCGATAGATAGGGTATCTATCGAGATTTAAGAAAGTCAGTTTTTCAGTTTTGATTTCATCCAATCCGTGAATAGATGTTTGTGCTTTTTTTTTTTCATAACCCTAAACATATATAGGGATTGTTTTAAGGGCCGTCACAGCAGATGCACATCAATGAAAAGTTCTTCACAAGCATATTGTGAACCGGAGACATATACCCTAGTTCATCGTTCTCTTGAAGAAGCTGCTGTGTTTGTACACCGTAGAGTTTTGTAACCAAGGAGTTTCGTGATTTTCATCGTGTGATGAACTGAACAACTTTACAGCCAACATCTTTCTCAAGTTGGTGATTAAATCGCATACTAGGATCTGCACATCTATTAGTTAGTCACATATTGGGAGCCGTGCATTAAAAGGAGAGATTGTCACTAAAAAAAAAAATTTAATTGGGTATTAGGGTAAGGGTTCAACTATAGGTTAGTATAAGGTACTGGGATTCCTTTACTTGTAACTGGTTGTTGTGATAATAGTAAATTCTCTGGAGTGGTGACTTTAAAATCACCCGGTGGGGTTTTTGCCTTGGAGGTTTTCCCCATTCGTAAACAAATTATCGTGTCAAATTTATTTTCCGTTGCATTTTATTTTAGTTGGTGATCTGTTTCTGCTGCCACGTATATTATATGTTAATCTGATTAATTAATCAACTTGGCTAATTAATTGGTTAATTCATCACAAGGGGTCAATACATTGTTGGCCTATCAAATTTTTTATTATTTAAGAACTAAAAATGGTGTTGATATGTTTCTTGTGCCATTTTTCTCAATTACATTACCTGAAGTCTTTCTCTCGCTAAGAATAAAAGTTGAAATCATAAGTAGATGAGAGGCAATAAGGTGGTAGCCGAGGCTATGCAGATAATAAGAGCATTTCAAGTGCTTCCTAGATTGGTCGTTTTCTATCTCAATTAAAACTATAAGGCCTTTCAACTGGTACTTCCTTCTTCTTCTTTTTACATTCATATATTCCGAAATCTATTCTTTCCAGTGTATTTATTTGTATTCATTCTCTAACGAAGTCAACTTATTCATTTGATATGCCTTTCTGTTGTTCTTCTTCTACGTGTTAAATTATTACTCCTATAAATATTGCCTATAACACTAAATTAGCTATTCCTATTCTTACCAAAAAAAAAAAAAAATCCAAAACTTATTTCTCTAAATTAATGACTCTTTTTGAGTGTCAATGCTATTTCTGAATGTAATTAATTACTGTTTTTTATATAAAAATTTCTATAGTTCTTATTTTCTTATTTTTGGGTTTTTTTAGTTGCATTTTATATGGCAAGAAAAAATCCAGGATTTTGCAAAAAAATTGAACAATGGAAGGGATTATATTATGTCAAAAAAATGATTGAGACCTTAATTTTCATTAAAGAAAGATGCCATTGATAATAGACATTATTGGTGTTAGTATTTTTATCCCTCTTAAATTGTAACTTATTTTTTTAAGTGATCATAACTTTAGGCAAATTTAAATTTTTAATTTTTTTTTTTGGACTAATCCGTACATTGCATGTGTTAGCGACTAGTTATTATCATGTGTTACTATGGTTTTATGGTTACTTTATTTGTCCAACAACATTTCTTATATGTACACTTTTAGTCAATTAGTGGATACATTATAAGACAAAACCGAATGGAAAACTATAGCTATTTTGTTTGGCTTTTTTTTTTTTTTTTTTTGAGATATTATAGATAGTAGATACGGGGAATGATGAAGTAGAAAGACAAGAATTATAACACTAGTAGTACTTAAAAAAGTTGTTTGTCTTTTCTTTTCTTTTTTTTTTGAGGGGAAAAGTTGTTTATCTATTATCATTATTTTTTTGGAGATAATATAGACAGAAAACATAAGGAATGGGGAAGGAGGGAGTGGGAAGACAAGACTTACAATATTATCACTTACAAAAGGGTCTAACCTTTGTAAGTACTAGCAACGTTTTCTACCAAAAAAGAAAAAGAAAATGTAGCTATTTTGGATATTATACTATAAACATATAAATCATTTATGGTCAAATAAATTTTAATCTTCTATTCCCATTAAAAATATTAATCTTCTATTTTTATTCCTCTCCCTCTTATATCCTCTTTATTTATTGTTAAAATTTTTATATTCTAATCAATTTTTAGCTTTAATGAAAATAAAATGGATTATGTCCACAACATTTTCACAATATGTCATATGTGGTAAGCTATTATAAGTTCTAATTTGAATTTACAATTTAAATTACTTTTTTTGCCCATCTATAATAGCAAATAACAACTTGTTACCCATGATTTGTTATGAAAATATTGTGGATATATAATTTTTATGTCAAATAGAGTTCATTTCGCTTACAACTTGTTTGATGTTTACACAATTGCCGAACAAATTGATAACCCAGTAGATGAGATTATTAGAACTCAGAACCAACTTTGCTTAATCATTTTCTTGTAAATATAAATCAATTAATTAATTATGAGGCTGCTCTGTGGACGTACACGCAAGCATTTTGTGTATTTTATTCAAGCAATGTGGCACACCTATGAAAATGAATGAATGGATAAACTAAAAAGGGCGTAAATATAAAATAAGGATAAGGTTGCTCTGTGGACTCCACGCAAGTGAGAAAGTAATGAATATAAGATAAGGACTTTTTTTTTTTTTTTGGGCTAAATAAGATAAGGACCATTAAGTTGGCATCAGTTGGCAGATCCACCTATGAAAACATAACTTAACACATGAATTTACACAAAATACGTGCCGTATGGATGTGGAAAACACTTATTGGAGTAATGCTACACGTAATACGCACAACATTTTTCATTATCTCTAATACTTTTTACAAAATTGCAAAAAAAATCATGACCTTAATGTTTTATAGTATTATATTATTATTGATGTTTTTCATTCTCTTAGTAGTAGATGTGTGGGATAAATAATGGGTTGTGGTGGTGTGAACCTCGCCACGGTGGTAGACCCGTGATCAACGCATTGGTGCCGATGCATATTGGTTTTGGGGAGATTTAATTAAATAGGTAAACATGTGTTATACTTTTATTAGTGGAACATAGACATAGAGTAAAGGAGAGATAGTGGTACAAAAAGATTTGGATTTTTCATGAGAGTGGATTTATAAGATTGAGAATTTATTTTACTATTTAAAAACCAAAAAATAATTATAAAAAAAAAAATGTACGCTTATGCGTTAGCTCCTTTTTTTTTTAAATATTTATTATTGTAAATTAATGGTTGCAATGAAAGAATCTGAAACCTAAAATGTCTATTGAAAACATCAAAAAATATCAATTGATCTATAAAATTCTTAAGATAAACTAGCAGTATTTGTCTTGCAGGCTTTACATGTCAATCATGCAAACATGTTTATCTCTTTAGTCAATTAAATGACAGAATTTCTAATTAAGAATATATCCGACTGGCACTTCGTTCTGGCGGCCAGGGAAAGAAGAAGATGGGTTCTGGAAATGGTGACAATGTCCCATTGTTTGGCTATGCATTGCCACATATATATTTACATTCCTACAGTTGGATCAGCCACGTATTTAGTTTGGTAATGTGGAGGTGTCAAATTCGATTTGGATGGGAATAAGATCATAAATCGGTAGTCAGTCCAATTTGGTGTCTGACTTAGGATTGATAATACATTGACTACATTTAAAAAAAAAGAAACTTCGATCATGATTAGTACCAAGTTGCCTTGTACTACAATCTACTAATAATCAATTTCCAATTAATACTCTATATACATGTCAAATGTTTAATTTATTAACACCTCTATAAAAATATATATATATATATATATATATATATATATATATATATATATATATATAGATGTTTAATAGATTATTATCTCTATGGTTGCACATTGTCAATAATTAAATAGAGAAGAGTTTTTTTTTACAAAAAAAAAAAATGTAGTTGGAAAAATTCATTTTACCTAGATCACTGATTAGGCATTAAATCTTATTATCTTCCTAAATTTAGTTTCTTCTTGATAAATTATGGTCAAGTTCAAAGTGTAATTTTTTTAAAGGTAAATAGTGGGAGAATGGAAGATGAGGTTTGAAGTTTGAGCCACAAATAGGAGACACTAAAAAAAATATTAATACTATTACATTATCACTTGAATCCATTCAAAGTGATTTTTTTTTTTTTTTATTACAAAAAGTGTAAGGTTAATATATCTATTTCCATAGCAATCATATCATGCACCACCATGAATTAATTAACTGTACACATTCTCTTACTTACACTATCATCATGTATAAACAATGATTGTTAATTGGCACAACGTTTATAATCTTTATTTGAACTGAATTCAGAGTTGTCTAAATTAAGAGAACTTTATAATCAATAATAATAATAATAAATAAATAAATTCTTACTGAAGTTATGAAAGACTTGCATTTATGAAGTCGGAGAAGCAAAAAACGGGTACACTAGTGGCAAACTAGAATGATTTCTCTTTCACGTTTTTGAAGATTCTCGACTGTTTGGTTTTGGCTAGAGATGCAAACTTGAATAACTTCTCTTTCACATTTATGAAGAGAAATGAAACAGCAAAATGCTTAATTCAAAATCTTGTTTTTAATCTATTCAGGAAAAAAAATGGTTTTTTTTATATTAAATTTAGTTATAAGATGTACCTATATAATTTCAGGGAAGTATCGCTTCCTATTGTTACTTTTCATTT
The DNA here is from genome assembly GCF_040712315.1 of Castanea sativa. NCBI lineage: Eukaryota > Viridiplantae > Streptophyta > Magnoliopsida > Fagales > Fagaceae > Castanea > Castanea sativa. The sequence continues at coordinate 27,835,135 of NC_134019.1, read as the reverse complement.
TATTATTATTATTATTTTTTTGAAATAGTTATAATATGCTATTAACTAGCCGTTCGAATTGTTTCTCCCTAGACTCTCAAAATTCTGCATTATGTTAATATTAAATTATCATTTGTTAAACTATTAGTTACCTTATTTCCAAAAAAGAATAAAAAAAAAGGATAAATTTTCAATTACGAATAAAAAAGAAAAATAAAATCAAACAAATCTATCCATTATTCTAGAAAAATCTGACTAATCTTAACCTTAACTTTGTACTAGTACTATCAACCTAGTTTTGTATATAAGTTATGCCAATAAATGAAAATGACAGCAAATCTTCACTCTTCAACTACTCAAACCCAACCTAGTTTTTATTAAGAGAACTTTATAATAATAATAATAATAAAATTAATAAATAAATAAATTCTTATTGAAGTTATGAAAGACTTGCATTTATGAAGTCGGAGAAGCAAAAAACGGGTAAACTAGTGGCAAACTAGAATGATTTCTCTTTCATGTTTTTGAAGGATTCTCGACTGTTTGGCTTTGGCTAGAGATGCAAACTTGAATGACTTCTCTTTCACGTTTATGAAGAGAAATGAAGCAGCAAAATGCTTAATTCAAAATCTTGTTTTTAATCTATTCAGGAAAAAAAAAAGGTTTATTTTAATTAAATTTAGTTATAAGATGTACCCATATAATTTCAGGGAAGTATTGCTTCCTATTGTTACTTTTTATTTTTTTTTTTTTTTTTTTGAAATAGTTATAATATGCTGTTAATTAGCCGTTCGAACAGTTTCTCTCTAGACTCTCAAAATTCTGCATTATATTAATATTAAATTATCATTTGTTAAACTATTAGTTACCTTATTTCCAAAAAAGAATAAAAAAAAAAGGATAAATTTTCAATTACGAATAAAAAAGAAAAATAAAATCAAACAAATCTATCCATTATTCTAGAAAAATCTGACTAATCTTAACCTTAACTTTGTACTAGTACTATCAACCTAGTTTTGTATATAAGTTATGCCAATAAATGAAAATGACAGCAAATCTTCACTCTTCAACTACTCAAACCCAAATATTTAGGGATAGACTTTTGCTATGTTGAACTGTATTTGTTGCACTTCCTTAAAATAAAAGAATTTGATATATGTGTGTGTGTGTATATATATATATATATAAAAGAGGATACAAAAGATTACATGCCTATCCATCACAAATACATTGGAAATTTGGAACATCTATCACTGCAAAGAACAGAAGAACAAGCCCACGCTTGGCTGCAGCAACTCTTAACTCTATATATTTCAACAATTCCAACCCCCCCATTCTCTCTTCTTCGTGTGTACAGTGTACCCAAGATAAAACACACAGATATATACATCTTTCTTTATCTGCAGTCACAACAATGAGCTGGTGGTGGGCTGGAGCAATAGGTGCTGCCAAGGCAAGTGATTAATTCCAACCCCATAATTGATAAATCTCTTCAATTTTATTTCAATTACCAGTCTTTCTTCTCTCCAACTCTCTAACATTCTCATTCTCTCATTTGATCAAATCCTACAGAAAAAGACCGACTACAGTGTTGCAACACCGCGGTACCAGAGCGTGGCTCTAATCATTGGTGTGACTGGCATAGTCGGCAATAGCCTTGCCGAGATCCTGCCACTCTCTGATACTCCTGGTGGGCCGTGGAAGGTCTATGGTGTGGCTCGCCGCCCCCGCCCTCCCTGGACTGCCAACTACCCTGTTGAGTACATCCAGTGTGACATATTGGATGCCCAAGAATCCCATTCCAAGCTCTCAAATCTCACGGATGTCACACACGTTTTCTACGTGACATGGGCCAATGTGCATGAGGAAGCTGAAAACTGTAAGGTCAATGCTGACATGTTGCGCAATGTTCTCAATCTTATCATCCCAAATGCACCAAATTTAAAACATATTTGCTTGCAAACTGGTAGAAAACACTATATTGGCCCTTTCGATTTGTTTGGGAAAATTAAGCCCCATGAACCTCCCTTTCATGAAGACCTTCCAAGATTGGAAGTACCCAATTTTTACTATTCGCTGGAAGATGTTTTGTTTGAGGAGGTGAAGAAGAAAGAGGGTTTGAATTGGTCAATTCATAGGCCTGGAACGATATTTGGGTTTTCGCCTTATAGTTTGATGAACATTGTTGGGAGTTTATGCGCTTATGCGGCGATTTGTAAACATGAAGGCACAGTATTGAGGTTTCCGGGGAGTCGTGCAGCGTGGGAAGGGTATTGTGATGCCTCAGATGCAGATTTGGTTGCTGAGCATCAGATATGGGCGGCAGTGGATCCTTACGCGAAGAATGAGGCGTTTAATTGTAGCAATGGGGACGTGTTCAAGTGGAAGCACTTATGGAAGGTTTTGGCAGAACAGTTTGGAGTGCAGTGTGGGGAATTTGATGAGAAGTTTAACTTGAGCTTGCAAGGGATGATGAAGAATAAGGGTCCAGTGTGGGAGGAGATTGTGAGGGAGAAGGGCTTGGTGCCTACAAAATTGGAAGATGTTGGGGCTTGGTGGTTTGTTGATGTGGTTCTTGGGAGTGAGACACTTTTGGATTGCATGAACAAGAGCAAAGAGCATGGATTTGTGGGGTTCAGGAACTCAAAGACATCGTTCCATTATTGGATTTGTAAGATGAGAACTCACGGAATTGTTCCGTAGCGTTACAGTGGGTTAGGATTTTGTTGTTGTTGGTTACAACTTGATTTTTTTTGTTTTTTGTTTTTTGTTTTTTTTTTTCCTTCTAGGGTAAATTAGAGGTTAAAAATACACAAAAGCTTTAGCTTTTTTTGAAACAGATTTTTTTTTTTTTTTTTTTTTACTTTGTTTACTGTTTTACTTCACAAAGTTATTGTAATTGTCAAATCTTGTTGTAAAGATTATTGTTATTATTGCTGATCTAATGGCGCTGTGGTTTAGAGATCATAGTTAAAATCTTATCTGAGATTTGGATTTGGGACTGGTTCATTGGAGGCAACATCTCTGATTACTCAATAATTGGAGTATCTTCCGAAAATGAAACTGTGATAAAGAGGGCATAGCATTTAGAAATTTATCAACAGAGCGTTAGCAGCCCAAAGACAACACGAGGCTTGAAAAAACGGAAGAGGAAAACACAGTTCTAAGCATTCCTGATGACAGAGAAGGTATTAAGGAATGTCATTTTAGCGCTTTTGGAATGTTTTAACATATATAAGTTTTATAGGATGGATAGTAAATAATATCCAATTAACATAAAATTTGGTGTACATTTTAAAAATGAATATCCAATATAATTTATAAAATAATTTGACCCAAATACGACACTATCTATCACAATATAGTTGCTGATAACCATGTTGGTCTAATGGCACCTCGGGTTGTGGCAGTGACGAGACCAAGAATGGGGTATATATTTAGTATTTATTTACATTTCTAAACCAAACTCAAAAAATAAAATCTATTACAAATTTACAATATAGCTGATGGTAAATGATCAGAAAATTATTATTGGATTGAAAATCTTGTGAAAACGATCAGAAAATTAATATTGGAATGAAAATCATGTGAGTTTATTGGTAGCTTGATTTAAGAGGAGAGAATGACATAGACAAGATATAGGGAGGGACCAATCCATTTTGTTGTGCCTTAATGGGGATCTTTTTTTTGGGTGTGTTTTTTAGCCTGGTCTTAGAAAGCTTTTCACATTCATTGGTGCAGTGTCGGCAACAATCAATTATAAGTGAGAAGTGGATTCAAGTTATTGCCAGTTGCCACCAACTGAATGACATGTTCGTGAGCTGGGCAAGAGAAGGGTGCCCTCCATTTTGAGCAACCGCTGAGCATTGTCTGAGTTGGGATCCCTAAATCTCACATGGCAAATTTCACCACCAGATACAGAGGCATAATTGTAATTGAGACTTAAGACCTTTTAGGCTTCAGATAGAAAGGATATGACTATTCATTTAACAATACAGAGGCATCATTATACTGACCTATAGGCTTCAGATACGAGGGATAACTATTCACTCATAAATCAAACCTACCGACCACTCATTATTTATAATGCAACAGAAAAAATAGTGCTTCATGTGCCAATTAACAACCATTAAAGGGGTTGTTTTGAAATAAATCTCACAATTACGCACAGACGACATTGGAATAAAATATAGCAGAAACTGCAATTGTTAAAGGCTTTAATAACAGCCTACCTTATACAAAAGTTGAACCATCATACCAACCAACCAACCTACCTAATACAAAACTTGAACTATCATAAGAACCAATGCAAGTTATCATTAAAACAAATTGGAAATTGATCACATATGATTTTCAAATCCAAGGATCTGTTATTCCAAGTCTACTAAATGATTGACTAAAGATCAATTCAAGAAAAAAAAAAATGCGTGCCCTTAAATGCATACCACACGCATGATAAGGAATTCTTTTTTTTTTTTTTTTTTTGAGAGACATGATAAGGAATTCTTGTTTTCACATATACAAAACATTAATACAATAAGTTTGGCACTTGTGTTAGAAAATGTAAAATGATTAAATAAATGTAAAACATGTCTACAAACTCCATATATTTAAAGATGAATTAAAACAGAAGGGCCAACATCATTAAAACAAGTGTGCTTTAGATAGAAAGGATGACTATTGACTCATAATTCAAACCCGCCGAACGCTCATTATTTATAATTTAACAGACAAAATAGTGCTTCATATGCCTATTAACATCCATTGAAAGGGTTTTTTTGGGAATAAATTTCACAATAATGCACAAACAGCATTGCAATACAATATAGCAGAACTGAAATTGTTAAGACTTACTAACGGCCTACGTAATACAAAAGGTAACCGATCATAGCAACCAACCTACCTAATACAAAAGTTAATCCATGATACGAACCAATACAATAACACCACAGCTCAAATTTATTTGTTTATCATTTAAACAAACAGGAAATTGATCACATGTGATTGTCAAAACTGAAGGATATGTCATTCCAAGTCTACCAAATGATTGACTAAAGATCAATTCATGAATAAAAAAAAAAAAATTGTGCCCTTCAATGCATACCACACACATGATAAGGAATTCTTGTTTTCACATATACAAAACAATAAGTTTGGCACTAATGTTAGAAAACGTAAAATGATTAAATGAATGTAAAACATGTCTACAAACTCCATATATTTACACATGAATCAAACAGAGGGGCCAACATCATTGTGCACTTGTATCTTTTATTGTAAGCTATATCACCTACGTTACTTGCTCCATTACCTGCTTATTTTAAGCCATTTCAGGATGAAGATAAAAGCCTCCTCAAAGTTATGGTTCTGAAAAAGTGCCCCCATAATTATGTCAATGAATTCATTGTGCATTTGTAGCTTTTATTGTATTATAATATCTGAAATTAATTATAAATTAAGGAGAACAAATACAGAATCATGATATGTTACTAAATTTTAGATGGTTAGTAGTGTCGGACTGTGAGCTATGCTATTCCACCTCAAAACCAATTGGTAATGAGGAAGACATACTCAAATATTTTATGGCTTTCGACATCACACCACGTGGGCCAGTTTTTAGAGTGGTTGTAGGGAGTCAAATTGTGGTCCCCCAACAAGTAGACTACTTGAAGTGAACACTACAAGTAGAAGTAAAACCATTTGACCAGATGTGCTCAAACATTATACTGCGCGTGCAAGACAAAAAATATTAAACATGTGGTTCAGTTTATAATGAACCATAATCACGGGTTTTTCTCTCTTCTATACTCTAATGGAGAAATACTATCCGGTGCTATAACACCATTCCACCTAGCACTGGGCAACCCTGGCCACAAGGAACAAGCAATAACACATAAAATTTCAACAATGAGCAACTGAAAATGAAAGAAGTTAATTCCTCTGGATTTTGGTCACATCACACATAATTGTATGGAAATGGAGTCTGAATACACTAATATACAATATGGTCCTTCTTCAAACAACTACCCCCCGATCCTCCAAAAAAAAGGAAAAGAAAAGAAGATTCATCTCAGCCTTTGGTTGTTTAGATTTACACCGACAATGCATTTAGAACAGTAAAATATGGTCATATGTCAGCCTTATATTCCTATAGACACAAATTCTGGAAGATACCTAACAACAATATCTTTAGGAAACTCCCTTCTTTATTCTCCTCAAAATTTTGATGTCCATTTGCCAACACAGATGTCTCCTTCATTTTATGAAACTCTTAGGATGATCTTGCATTGATCTCTTTTTCTTCTTTCATTTTATCCATTCAGTCATACTTTTGTAGAAGTTACAAGCTCATAATCCCCCCCCCCCCCCCTCTGCCCCAAAAGTCACGCTATGAGCTCCTGTTCTCTCTCTCACACACACACGTGCACACACACACACACATGCTTAGGCAAATAAAATTTCAATAGTGCTATCAATTGATGCATTAACTTGAAGTGTGAAAGCAATTGACTTGATAATAACTGGATAATGCACTATCCTCACTCTATGAGCTCCTATTTCCAATGCTCCTAATACATAATTTTTTGCAATCTATATTTCATCTACAATGTGCAAAGTCGTAGACTCATAAGTAAGCATTATAAACCTACCACATGATCAAACCAGTTTGACACAACACTTAAAAATGGTTTATACCTAGAATGAATATTTATCAAGAGAGATTGTGTGAATATAAGCATTAATCCAAAATATGTATAAACAAAAGTAAAATGTTAGGAACACATTTGATCAACAACAGTATCCTCTTTATTTATAGAAGAAACAACAGATTACTCAAATTTCACAATACCACATTCCATCAATGAGCTGTTGCAGTGACAAAATTTCTAAGCAAAAGTAGATGCCAATAACATCTGAACAGTAATCCTAATAGCAAACCTCTATAAATTCAAATATAAGGAAAAATATATTCTAATTTCCAATGCCTATGGATGCTAAGATTCATATTTAAGAAATGTTCCTCACAAAATGAAAATCACGTGGAACAACTTAACGAACACATTCAACTTGACTTCCTCATGGACTACCTTTTTAACTGCACCTGGCTTCTATATTGCAAACACATCAACTTGTTGTTTGCTCTTCTTTACTCATGCAAAACTTCAACACCAAATGCAAAGTATTCAATTGAAAGATTTCAGAGTTTTGATAGCAATAGAGCTAACTTCTCATCAGACACCTTAACTTCAATGCAAGTTCCCAAGGATGCAGCTAGTCTTGCAGCTAATTGATGCTTACACTGTAAGAAACAGGTAAAAAAGAAAATGAATTAAATACGAGAAACTTGTTGCAAAAAGAAAAGGAAATGTTAAAGGATTTGACTTCACAATTTAATGGATAAGCAAGAATGATGATCTTACACATAGTTGTTCCCCTCTATTTACAATGTCATAGAAGAACGAATAACATGCACAATAGCATTCAGCAAAGCAGAAATATTCCTCCTTCCTCTGTGATTCTCCCACAACCTAACCAGACCAAATAAGTGGAGAAACAGTTTTAGATTTCATCTTCCTCGTTACCTGGTCAAAATTAACAGCTTTCTTCAACCCAATCCATCTTGGCCTCAACTACCAAATTGGCAACTTTTGGCTAATCCAGCTTCTTCAAATTTCTCATTACTTAGCTGATGTCATCTAAATTTCTAAATATTTTCTTTATAATTTCACCCAAATTAATAAATGCATGAAAAAAATATTGAAAATTTTCAAACTTTTGGACTTGAAATTCCCAAGTATCAGCTAGAGTTCCAGATTCACAAAATGAACAAAATGTCCAAACAAAATTTAACCTTAAGACAACTTCATGATGCGGATGCTAGTTCTGATCTGGATCGAACCATCTAGTTGTCAATTTCATAAGCATGTCTATCCATAAGGTAACAAAACGTGTATGCAAGTAAAGAAATAATCTTCACCTGAAAGATTAACCGCCCGCTAGGCTCACCAGAAATCCTCTTGACACCTCTTTGATCTACTATCCTTGTGGCTCGCTCAAAGTTCTTACCAAACAAGAAAAGCAAGCTGCACTTATAGCCCAAAAATGAAAACCCCAAAATAATTCAACTACATTACAAAACAGTACTAATATTTGCAACACAGTGATGAAACGGATATAGAAATACTAACATGGAGAGCTGATCATTGGACACTGCCCCATTTCAATTTGTTCCGTGTTATCAAATGTCCACATAAGTAATCAAAACTGAATGAAAATTTGGTAAACTTATTTTAAAAAATTCTTAATATCAGCTTCTAAGTAGAAAAGAAAAAAAGATAAACGACCTGAACGAGTGGACTCAATGTCCTTCCACACTGCCTCAGCTACCAGAATACTTGCACTCATCCTCACTTCATTTTGCCTACAAAAGCATAAATTTCAACACTTAGCACTTCTTATTCTTCTTTTTGAAAGTGCTTTCTTACAATCATTATCTAAAATAAATACAATCTTTTTTGTTTTTTGAAAGTAAGAAATGTTCTACAAGTTCAACATGGTTTTAAACAAATTAAAGAACCCAACAGAACCATGTACTATACTTGCTTTTAAAAGCTATAACCAAAAGAAAGTGCACAACGATAAGTTTGGGAATTGGGTATCTCCACAAGCAGTCATTTAAGGTAACAGCAACGAATTACAGAAAGCATGAAGTAGTGTACTAGGTGTTTGTTTTAATGCCAAAACCAGCATAGTTTTAACGGAACGAAAGGTTAAAAAGAATATAGTAAGAGAGTTATTTCACCGATTTGTTACTATAATCAGCAACTAGATGGAAATCTCGCCAAGCGAAAAAGGAAACAACAACAGCCAAATTGGAAAGAAAATGAATTTAGTTAGAATAATGGGAGAATGAATGAAGAGGTTGGGGTTGGGGTTGGGGTTGCTCACCTTATTTCATTATAAAAAACTTTGGTGTCCAACGAGATTTTTGGTTTCCGTTTAAAATAACGGCAGCGTAGTATTTATGTAATTATGTCGGGCCTAATTGTCTACATATTTGGGCAAATGTTGGACTTGTTTGAAACTGTTAGCGGAATTTTTTTTTATTTTTTTTATATATATTTTTGAAGATTTATATTTTTTTTTTTGAGAAAATGAAGATTTTTTTTTTTTTTGAAGCCAGAAAATGAAGATATATATATATATATATACACACATGAAACTCTTAAAATTTTTAACGTTAGCACAATATTTAAATAAAATTATCATCTTATTTAAATAAAATTATTTTTGGTTAATCCAAACTTAAGGAGTAAAACTCTATCTGTTTAACAAATTCAACTTAAACTCAAACTCATCATTTTTTTTAAAACAAAATTATTTTTGTTTAATCCAAACTTAACAAAGAGTAAAGCTCTATCTTTTTAACTAGTCTAACTTAAACTCAAACTCAAACGTTAATAATTTATCTCTAAATTTGTGAGGTTAATCATAAACACTATAAAAGTAATGCAAACCCCAATATATATATATATATATATATATATATATATATATATATATATATATATATATATATATTTAAAGCCAAGTAGAGGTATGAGCTCTTCTTATGTTATTTTCTTCTCCTCTACTCTGCTAAAAAAAAAAATTTTATTTTATGGTTTTTCATATATTTTTTGAAAAGTAATTTTTGTACATGAACCATCAAACTCTCTTTAGCTATTTTTTACAAGATAAAAAAGCTTGCAATAATTGAAATTATTCTTTTGAATATAACTCATCTTTATTTTATATTCTCTATTGTTTAGTCATATATATTTTGTTTTGTTTCAATAATTTTTAAGCAGTGAATCATCTGATTCTTTAATATTTTTTTGTCTTTCAAAAGTTTTAAAATCTGAATTGTTGAGTTATTTTTTTTGTAGTATTTGAAATTGTCTGACAAATTTTTTGTAAGCCATTGCACATTCAAGCAATAGCTTCTTCATCAAATTGTAACATAAATTGAGATCATAAAAGAGCAAATCATACAATGGTGTAATTTTTTAATCAATTTAAGATTTTATAAAATTATTTTAGTCTACCTTACAAATAAGTAGATTCTCGTTCATAGCACAAGTTAACGACTAGTTTATATAAAAATTAAAGACAAACATGGTCCTAGACTGAAATTATAATTAACCGTATATAATTTTTGGACAAATTACAACTTACCCACCTGTGGTTTAATTGCCTACCTATGATTTAAAGTTGGCACTTTGCCCACCTGAGATTCACTTTGTTAGGCTTTTGTTACCCACTTCTATACTTTCACCATTAAAAACACAACAAAAATATAAAAATTAAGATCTAAAAGTATATTTCTTAAAATGGTGAAACTTTGGCGTAAGAACATTCTTCTTCAAAAGAACATTCTCAAGCCTATCAATCCAAATAAAAATCTCAAGGGAGTTTTTTGATATGAGAATAAATAAAAACTTGACAACACAACAATTGTTAATGCTAAAGTTGTGGTGAAAAATGTTGTGTTTCTCGCATTTCTTGTTTTTCCCTTCATTTTTATTGATAGTCTTGGTTAAGCTAAAGAGCCCAAATCAATGAATTTGTAGAGAGTGAGCTTAAAACCGAACTTTCAATGAGTTGGGTGTCTAATGATCACAGTAGGTTAGTTGCTATTGTAAAGCATGAAACAAACAGTTTAAGCAAGATAAATCCTCCTCAGCAAAGTCCAAGGAAGGTTGTTCTTATATATTTCTCTTAAACTTAACTAGAATTATAGTTCTTGTATGTACAGTGATTTTTCTACAGATTCCCTGATGATCCTTTTGTAATGGGAATTTCCTTTTTTATATTCCCCTTCCTTACTTCATCTCAGCCTTCCACATGTAGATAAGATTTCTGGCTTTAATACTTGTCACATCAGCACCTTCTTGAAGTCTCTGTAGGTAGCTGTAAGGCTGGAGGTTACTGTTCAGGTATCACCTCTATATTAATGCGGCTAGAGGATTAGCTGTAGAGCATTCAATGTGGTGGCAGCAGCTTTCTTCTTAGATATTCCTCAAATCTCTTTTGTCTTATTTCCACCTAATGTTTATCTTTACTAGAATGATCGTCTGTTGCCTTGTTCTTGACGAAAGGTTGGACATACAACCTCTTCCCTGCTCAGCCGATGAGGTACTTCTCCTCGAACAACATTTCTAGTTCCCCATGACTGAACTCTTTCTATGGACCACTATCCTCTATGTCTCCGTCACTATTACCTGCTCTAGGACCAATTGATGTCCTCGAACACGGCCCAATACCCACATTTAGGCCCTTTATCCCTACAATAGCCCCTCGAAATTGCACTCTTTTTCTCGTTGGGAGAAAAAAATGGGATTTCGATTTCCTAGTGAATGCCCTCCCCACACTTATGTCATTTCTTTTTGTGCATATGTCTTTTCAACTGCAAAGAGGCACGCTCCTGACACTTCAGCATCCGGGCTGCTCCAACATTTATTTCATTCGGCACCCTGTTCCCTACGTCCTACGGTGTGATGAGATCCTATGGTGGAGACGTTTTATAGGGACTTGGGCTGGAAATCTCCTTCTCGGGCGGGAAATCTCCTGCTCACCTTTTCCTTCCTTATATATATTGCTCGAAGATTTTTACTGTTCCACTTTTTGCATCTTCAATTCTCCAAAACTAGTCTGAGGAGCCCTTCTTTATTTTTGTAAGTTACCTTTAGTATCTCTTCTCAAATTTAGAACCTTTTCTTCCTCGACCCCTTTGATTTCACCTCATCAACCTAACACACTTAACTATTTTTCAAATGGGTAGATTCGCTCATTTAGTAGACACCCCAGAGGGTATAGAGAGCTTTAAAGCCCAATATCGTATTCCACTTGGTGTTTTCATCAGGTATTGCTGCCAAGGGCAGTGGCATGCCCTGAGGCAAGAGGGGAAGTAGTAATCCCTATGATTGCCTTCATAAAGGGAGGGATGAGAATCCCCATGGGTAGAGTGACTAGGGACTACCATATCGCCCACAAACTTTCACCCACCCAATGCACCCCTAATGTATTTAGGATTTTAGGTAGCGTAGATGCCCTTAATGAAAAGATGGGTGTAAACCTTACCCAACACGACATTAACTGGATATGCAATAGCCAAAACCTTAAAGGCCAGGGATACTATCTAAAAACCAGGGTCCCTACAGTCAGGCTGATATCTTGTCTCCTTGATACTAACAAGGGTATGGACAAGAATTTTCTAATTGCCTCAGGGGAGTGGCATGGTGGACTTCATTGCCCAACACGAGATGGGACACCAGGTGGGGTGTTTAGGTTTAGGTTTAATAATCTAACAATACCCCCTTACTCACCAATACTTTTAGTGCTTACTTCTTTTGTTTTCATGGGTAAACTGGTTTTTGCTTTACCTGCATTATAATCTAACAATGTTTTTTTTATTTTTGGTGAATTTGCAGATAAATACTCTGCAATCCTTAATTTCAGTCTTGCCAACAAGCCCGATCTGACAAGGATATTGAAGGCCAAGATCTTTGTCCACACCGATGGACAATTGAGAGTAGCCCACCTTATCCTCAGCTACGATCCCATCTCCTCCAGCTTTCAAGCCCCCAAGTACGTCATAAAAGCAAAAGACCCTTACTTACATTAGATTAACATCACAATACCGGGCTTCCTCGCTAGTCCTGCTCCAAAAGGTACCCAATTGGTGGAATTGCCCTTTCAGCGCACTAACGAGGAAGAAGCCACCTCTTCCCAACCAATTCTCGAAGAGACGGCACAAGTAGTTGAAGTTTCAGACTCTGAGGAGGATTTCGAAGTCTTCAACCAGTTCAATCTCCAAAACCTTCAAGTGTAGATTTCAGCCACCTTTCCTCCGTGCAAGTGAGCAGTGTCCAAGAAACCCCCAGTATACCCAACGTGATAGTGCTACAACGTAAGGCCAAGATAAGCCTTATTGAGTCTCATGCGGATGGTACAGTGCCTGAGGTGGCCATACAACCTAAACTTCCTACTCTTCTTCCCGCCTAAGCCTTTCAGCCTGATCCTACAGACAAAAAAGGAAGCGGGACTGAAAAGGAAAAGATATAGTTGAGGAGGGAGAAGTTATTCCCTCAAAGGAACCTGAGCCCCAGAAAGGGGTCAAAATAGCAAGATCAACTCAGACGAGGTCCTTAAGTGAAAGGGTCATTGTGGAAAGGGGGTATGATCGTTGTACTAAAGTTCTAGCCTAGAACCCTCCTCTGGTGTTGAATAGGTCTCCCCTTCCCATGGATTCTTCAATTAGGGACTTCCAAAAAGGGAAGGCTAGATACGTGGAAAATGCCCTGGAACAGCCCCTACTACGACCTGATGACATGGCCGATTTAAGGACCATGAAGAAACACAAAATGTTTCTAACTCTAAAGAGGGATCTTGCGTTGGTAAGTGCTTCATATATTTTATGATATATATTTTTTAAATGTTCCAATTATTTCATCTCATCATTTTTTTTTTACTTCTTTTTTTTAAGGCAATTCAAGTTGTGCACTTGGCCGAGGAGTTGGTGAACAACTCCCGCAAGCAAATGAAGGAGGAGGAGGGACAGTGCATAGCTGCCGTGGATTCTTTTAAGCTAGTTGAGAAGAGGATTCAACACCTAAACATCAAGTTGACCGAGGCTGATAGAGAGAAAAAAAGCGTTAAGGCTGCTCTACTGGGGGCTGAGAGGTAGGCGGAAAATCAACTCAAACAACTCTGCTAGACTAAGGACCAACTAGTTATAGCCAAGGAGCAAATAGTAGCTCTCAAGAAGAAGCTGGAAGAGGCTGAGGAAGCTGCTGCCAAGGCCGAGCAAGAGGGGTATGACATTAGGGTAGCAGAAACTGAGGAGACACTTAGGGCCAAGGTTACTGGGATTTGTAAAGGTTACCGCCTCCAAGTATGGAATAAAACACTAAATCAAGCTAGGGTAGATGCTTCTTCCCCACTAAGGAAGGCAGAAAATGCCTACTACCCCCTACACTCGATGTGGCAGGTCCCTCCAGTTCCCCAACTGAAACTACTCCTCAAGCACCTAAACCCGATCAAGTGGAACTTGTTGCTGCCCCTCCTGTCCCTTCCAAGGAGACTAACCAAGCCAAGGCAGTGGAGGAGGGCAAAGAAACAGCCAAAGACACAATTCCTGACAAAGAGCCAGCTAAGGAATCTTCTAAGGGAAAGGAGGGCATCCTAGGGCCAGGTACTGGTACTGGCCACACTTCCTTTTACCCACAAGGAAGACCCTAAGAGTAAGGGTGTGGCCCATGCAACGGTGTCCGAGGTTACTTGTCAGACTTTAGCAAAGGCTAATCTTCCTCCTAAGCCCACCTAGGATTCTACTTAGACCTTGTGATTTTTTTTTTTTTTTTTTGCATGTATTTACCATTTTCTACTTTCGAGCATGTACTCTCCTCGCCATCCTAAGGCTTTATCTAATGAAGAGTTATTGAGTTTTTTTTTATTACTTATTTTTTTAAGTGGAATAAAACTTTATTTTATCCCTAACCACTATTTAACTGACGTAGGCATAACTTGTAACATTCTTTGATTAAAATATAACATGCCCTTGATATCAACAGATGTCCATACAACTTGCAATCTAACCATTATGTTTCATGCAACTAGTAATGTAATGCTAACCATTTAAGCAATTAACACTTTGAATTTTACAATTTAACTTAAAAACACATCTTGTGTACCTGAGATGTATGGCTCAAAGGAGTCTGTGTGATTCAAAGCTCCATCAATAACTTCTAGTAGAGGTGAAGCATTAATTTATCCAAGGCATCTGGTCTGAGGAGCACGACCTCATGAAATCAGGTTTATTATCCAAGAACATATTATGGATGTACTTGCAAATGCTTTAAGTGATGCTCGGGGGCATCCCTTCAGTTAAGTTATTACCATTAGAATCTTGGTTATCCATTATAGATAGATTATTTACTCATTTACCCAAGGTACGCAGTTTGAGGAGTCAGACATGACCGAGATTCGGTTTAGTACTTAGCTTAGCAGGCAAACATTAATTTACCCAAGTCATGTGGTTTGAGGAACCAGACATAACCAAGATTCTGTTTAATGCCCAGATAACCATAGAAGTATTAATTTACCAGAGGTAGGTGATCTGAGGAACCAGCCATAACTAAGGTTCTGTTTAATATATAAAGAAATGAGAAGTATTAATTTACCCAAGGTCTGTGGTTTGAGGAACCAGGCATAACCAAGGTTCTGTTTAACACTTAAAGGAATGAGAAATATTAATTTACCCAAGGTATGTGGTTCGAGGAACAAGACATAACCAAAGTTCTGTTTAACACTTAAAGGAATGAGAAGTATTAATTTACTCAAAGTATGTGGTCTGAGGAACCAAACATAACCAAGGTTCTATTTAACACTTAAAAGAATGAGAAGTATTAATTTACCTAAGGTATATGATCCGAGGAATTAGGCATAAACAAGGTTCTGTTTAACACTTAAAGGAATGAAAAGTATTAATTTACCCAAGGTATGTGGTCCGAGAAACCAGGCATAACCAAAATGAGAAGTATTAATTTACCCAAGGTATGTGGTCCGAGGAACCAGACATAACCAAGGTTCTATTTAACACTTAAAGAAATGAAAAGTATTAATTTACCTAAGGTATGTGATCCGAGGAACCAAGAATAACTAAGGTTTTGTTTAACACTTAAAGGAATGAGAAGTATTAATTTACCCAAGGTATGTGGTCCAAGGAACCAGACATAACCAAGGTTCTACTTAACACTTAAAGAAATGAGAAGTATTAATTTACCCAAGGTATGTGGTCCAAGGAATCAGGAATAACCAAATTTCTGTTTAATACTTAAAAAAATGAGAAATATTAATTTACCCAAGGTATGTACTCCGAGGAACCAGGCATAACCAATGTTCTAACACTTAAAGGAATGAGAAATATTAATTTACCCAAGGTATGTAATCTAAGGAACCAGGTATAACCAAAGTTCTGTTTAAGACTTAAAGAAATGAGAAGTATTAATTTACCCAAGGCATTTGGTCCAAGGAACTAGACATAACCAATGTTCTATTTAACACTCAAAGGAATGAGAAGTATTAATTTACCCAAGGTATGTGATCTGAGGAACTAGACATAACCAATGTTTTGTTTAACACTTAAAGGAATGAGAAGTATTAATTTACCCAAGGTATGTGTTCCGAGGAACTAGGCATAACCAAGGTTCTGTTTAACACTTAGACAAATAAAAACATTGTATATAACAATAGAAACAAAAATATGGCAAGAATGCTTGTCATTAATAATAGTACATTTGTAGGTTATTTACATTCTATGGGCGTGGTACAACATTTTCATCTAGATCTTCTAAAAAATAAGCTCCAATACCTGCCACTGAGGTGATGCAGTATGGTCCTTCCCAGTTGGGTCTTAGCTTTCTCCAAGAAAGATTCTTCGCAGTGCCCACAACCTTTCTTAATACCCAGTCTCCTGGGGTTAAAGGCCTTTCCTCCACCTTCGTGTCATATCATTGCTTAAGTTTCTGCTAGTAATATGCCAACTGAACCATGGCTGCTTCCCTTCGCTCATCAACCAAATCTAGGCTTCTCTTCAATAACCTATCATTGTTGTCAGGG
Source organism: Castanea sativa (assembly GCF_040712315.1). Taxonomy (NCBI): domain Eukaryota; kingdom Viridiplantae; phylum Streptophyta; class Magnoliopsida; order Fagales; family Fagaceae; genus Castanea; species Castanea sativa. Next base: position 27,818,494 of record NC_134019.1, on the reverse strand, counting down.
GTGAACATGCTTGTTCTTAGTGTTGGGAACCCAGTTTCTAAAGGGGTCACTACCTCGGTCCCATAGGTCATTGAGAAGAGTATTTCTCCTATTGATCGACAAGAAGTAGTTCGATATGTCCATAGAACATGTGGCAGCTCTTCCACCCATCTACCCTCTGTCTTATCCAACCTCTTCTTAAGTCCATTCACTATGACTTTGTTAACTGCCTTAGTCTGCCCATTTCCTTGCAGATAGGCTGGAGTTGAATATCTATTCCTAATGCCTAATTCACAGTATTACCACATGAAGGCTTTGCTGTCAAATTGGAGTTCATTATCGAAAATGAGGGTGTGAGAAATCCCAAACCGAGTGACAATGTTCTTCCACACAAACTTCTTTGTATCCAGATCTCTAATATTAGACAGTGGTTCAGCTTCCACCCACTTAGTGAAATAGTCAGTTCCGACCAGAAGCCATTTTCGGTTTCCTACAACTTTAGGAAATGGTCCTACAATGTCCAAGCCCTATTGAGCAAATGGCCATGGACTAGACAGAGGATTGAGGCCTCCCTTTGGCTGATGAATGTTCGGAGCAAATCTTTGGCACTAATTACACTTCCTCACAAACTCTAGTGCTTCTTTTTGCATACTTGGCCACCAATAGTCTTGGGTTAAGGCCCTATGAGATAGTGACCTTCCCCCTGTATGACTTCCACAGATCCTCTCATGCAATTCCCCCAAAAGTGGCTCTACGACTTCAAGATGGACACAAAGCAAGTATGGTCCAGAAAAGAAACGCTTGTACAACTTTTGCTCCTCGGACAACTAGAAACGAGGAGCGTTCCTCTGTACCTTATTTGCTTCCCCCTTCTTGTTAGGTAGAATACCTTCCTTGAGAAACAGGACCAAAGGATCCATCCAGCTAGGATCAACCATGACCTGGTGAACTTGGACCCTCTCCTTCTTCTCCTTGGTAGGCTTATGCAAATCTTCAACGAGCATAACTCGAGGTAAGCCTTGTCTAGAAAAGGTTGCCAAAGTAGCCAAGGAGTTAACATGTGTATTCCTACTTCTTGAGATTTGTTGCAAAGTGAAAAACTCAAAACTTTACTGTAGGCACCTAACTTGGCCCAAATATTCTTGCATTCTCAAATTTCTAACCTCCAACTCTCCCTTTACTTGGCCTACCACCAACCTTGAGTCCGAGAACACTTCCACTGCTTTTCCCCCCAATTTTTGAACCATGGCCATCCCTACCAATAAAGCTTCGTATTCGGCTTCATTGTTTGTGGCTGAAAAGCCCAACCTTAAAGATTTCTTAATAGTGATCTTGTCGGGGGACACCACAACTAGCCCCACTCTAGATCCTCTCTGGTTAGCTGCACCATCAACATACAATCTCCAAGATGACGATCCTAGTATAGAAATTGCGTCAATTGGTTTTCCTTCCCAGCTCTGCTCCTCGTTGGCTACTTCTACTGGAGATTCAGTAAATTCTGCCACCAAATCTGCAAGATCTTAGCCCTTAATAGAGATCCGAGGCATATACTTAATCTTAAAGGCCCCTAAAATTGTTCCCCACTTGGCAATCCTTCCAGTATAATCAGCCTTTCGGAGTAATGATTGAAGAGGAAGTTGGGTTAAAACCACAACTGTGTGAGCTTGGAGATAATAAGGGAGCTTTTGCATGGCATGTACCACTACCAAGATAGTCTTCTCCAATGGAAAGTAACAAACCCCTGCTTCATGTAGTGACTTGCTCACATAATAGACTGGTCGTTATACTTCGTTGTCCACCCTTACAGCACTAAGCTAATTGTATGAGAGGCCACAACAATATAGACAAAAAGAACTTCCACCTCGGGTCTGGACATAATGGGTGGTCAAGAAAAATAATCTTTCAGCTGCATAAAGGTCAAGGCATATTCTTTAGTCCACTCAAATCCCTTCCACTTATGCAATAATTGGAAGAAAGGCCTGCATCTATCAACAGACCGAGAGATGAACCGGTTTAGGGTAGCATTCATTCCTGTCAACTTCTAGACCTCAAGATTCTAAGGAGGTTTTAGATTGTTAATTGCCTTAATTTGATTAGTGTTAACCTCAATTCCACGATGTGTGACCATATAACCTAGAAATTTGCTTGAACTGACACCAAATGAACACTTAGATGCATTGAGACGCAACCTATGTTTTCTCAGCACTTTAAAGATACTTTCGAGGTCACTCACATGCTCGGAATGTACCTTACTCTTCACCACCATATCATCTATGTAAACTTCAATATTTTTTTGCCAAATTAAGGTTTAAACATCTGAGTCATCATCCTCTAATAAGTGGACCCTACATTCTTCAACCCGAAGGGCATCACTTTGTAGTGGTAAAACCCCATGGGCGTAACAAAAGCAGTCTTCTCCTAATCGTCCAAAGCCAATGGTATCTAATGGTACTCCTGAAAGGCATTTAAAAAGTTCATTCGAGAATGACCAACTGTTGCATCCACCAATTGGTCTATCTGAGGTATCGGGAAGCGGTCCTTTGGGCGAACTTTGTTTAGATCTGTGAAGTCCACACATACTCTCCATTTCTCATTCTTCTTCTTTACCACCATGGTATTGGCCAACCATTCAGGATAAAACAACTTTTTTATTGCTTCGGCTCGCTTAAGTTTGATCACCTCCTCCTTAACAACATCTGAATGTTCTTTGGAAGAGAACCGAGGTGGTTGCTTCTTAGGGGTAATAGATGGATTAACGTTTAGGTGATGACAGATAAAATTTGGATCCACCTTAGGAGCTTCATAAGCACTCCATGTGAATACGTTAACATTCCTCATGAGGAAAGCAACCAACTATTCCTTCTCCTAAGGAGGTAACTAAACTTCCACTTAGAAAAACTTCTCATCATCATCATCATCAATGACAACTTTTTCCAACTCTTCACACTTTTCCCTTTCTACTACCACATCTAGAGACAGGATATTGTCCTCCTTGATTGCTATAATCCCTTTCCGCAGAGACCGAGGATTCACCTCCAAAATGATATCTAATTCAACCACCAAACATTGTCAGGCCATAGATTGACTCCAGATTAGCTCCTCAACTTGATCTCCTGATGGATACTTCACATTCAAGTGCAAGGTGAAAGAAACAGCTCCCATGGCATGAAGCCAAGGTCTTGCCATAATAGCAGTATAGGGGGAATATGCATCTACTATAATGAAGTCCACTTTCTCGACTTCTGACCCTGCCTGAACAGGTAATCTGATTTGGCCCTTTAGGATGACTGTTTTCCCATCAAACCCCACTAGAGGAGGATCATAGCAGGCCAGGTCTTCAGGCTTCAGCTTGAGCCCCCTATATAGATCATGGTACATGATCTCTGCACCACCGCCTTGATCTACCAAGACCTTCTTCACATCATACCCTCCAATCCTGAGGGTAACCACCAGGGCATCATCATATGACTGTAGGGTTCCCACCTTATCCTCATTAGAAAAACTTAAAGCTAGGATCCCACAGATTCATCATGTGGCTATAGGGTTCCCACCTTACTTGTATAAATGTGTATGCTGACTTCGTGATCTCTCCTTCACTCAAGATTAAGGAATTGATCTTGACACTGGGATCCCACAAATTCTTCATGGTTTGGCCCTGAACCTACCATCGTTGGATGAACTCAAGAATGTCCAAGTTCCCCACAGATGGCGCCAATTGTAAGGACACGTTTGACTCCCAAAGCCCAAAAGAAAGTTCAATGGCCCAAAGTGCTCAAATCAATGAATTTGTAGAGAGTGAGCTTAAAACTGAACTTTCAATGAGTTAGGTGTCCAATGATCACAGTAGGTTAGTTGCTATTGTAAAGCATGAAACAAACAGTTTGAGCAAGGAAAATCCTCCTTGGCAAAGTCCGAGGAAGGTTGTTCTTATATATTTCTCTTAAACTTAACCACAATTACAGTTCTTGTATGTACAATGATTTTTCCACAAATTCACTGATGACCCTCTTGTAATGGGAATTTCCTTCTTTATATTCCCCTTCCTTACTTTATCTCAGCCTTCTACATGTAGATCAGATTGTTGGCTTTGATACTTGTCACATCAGCACCACCTGATGTCTCTTTGGGTAGCTGTAAAGCTGGAGGTAGTTCAGGTATCACCTCTACATTAATGTGGCCAGGGAGTTAGCTACAGAGCATTCAATGTGGTGACAGTAGCTTTCTTCTCAGATATTCCCCAAATCTCTTTTTTCTTATCCCCACCTAATGTTTATCTTTGCCAGAATGATCGTCTATTGCCTTGTTCTTGACAAAAGATAGGACATAGGTCCTCTACCCTGCTCAGCCAAGGAGGTACTTCACCTCGGACGACATTTCCAGTTCCCCATGACCGAACTCTTTCTACAAACCACTATCTTGTATGTCTCCGTCACTATTACCTGTCCTCGGACCAATTAATGTCTTCGGACATGGCCCACGTCCCAATACCCACATTTGGGCCCTTTATTCCTACAGTGTAATTAGGAGTGTTTGTAGTGTGGTGTGGTACGGTTTTGAGTCATTTTTAGCACCACACTTTGCGGTGCAGTTTAGCTAAAACTATATCCACAACGCACTTTTTTTACGGTCACATGTGCGGTGCAGTATGGTGTGGTGCAGTTTAGAGTTTAGCTATAACCATAACCACATTGCACCTCATTTTTTAGGTCAAATGTACAGTGCAGTGTATAAGATGTAGTTTGAACGGCTTGAAATTAGTATATTTTCTAAATTTTGGGTTTTTCCTACCTAGCCTAAAACTAATTTTTCCCTTTATTATGGGTCAAGATTTAAACTATTGAGCTAATTTTTCTTTATTTTGGGCTGACTTTCCTAGTCAACACTTGTTGGGGTTCTCAAATTTTTTTTTTTTTTAACTTGGGTTATTAAACTATTAATAATATATATAATATTTAAAATATATATATATATATATATATATAGAGAGAGAGAGAGAGAGAGAGAGAGAGAGAGAGAGAGAGAGGGTGCAGTGTGGCGCATTGCGGTTTGTGCGGTTTTGTTATTATAAAACTACAAACCGCATTGCACCATGCAGTGCGGTGTGGTGTGGTACGGTACACTGTTACTTATGATGTGGTTATATCATTTTGCGGGTGGTTTTGGTGCAGTTTTTACGGTTTGTATGGTTTGTGCGGTTTGGTGAACACACGTAGCTATAATAGATTGTTTAGTGAGGCTAAGATTTAACTTCCTCCCAGCTGTTGAACACTTATTCGTAATTCACAACAAGATAAACATAGAAATCCTCTTGAAAGTATGGAAAATGCTAAAGGAGTACAATATACAAAGTGGCGTCCTACATGGAGTACATCACACCAACAACTTATTAAAAAATGAGTACATTTTTGAATTCTACATCCAAAATTTAAAAATTCATTATTTCATAAAAATTCGAAGTGAAACTAAAATTATGATGAAATTAAAAATCGTTACATCTCCCCCTTCTATCTCATCTTCATCAACTCTTGGTAATACCCAAAATGAACTCCATTCAAGCACAACCGTGGAGTTGGAGATAAACAAGTTGGATTAGATGGCCCAAAAGCCTTAATCTCCCATGGCCTCTCTCCCAGAATAGAATAATTTGATTTTGTGTAGTCCAAAGTAAGTATATCATATCAAAAAATGCCTAAAAATTAGTTTGTAAGAGGCTAACATCTGTGATTTGCACAACATCCATAAGTCAAGACATGCAAAATTCAAACATTCATTGATTAAATGGAGGAAGAATATCCCCTTGAGAGTTTTGTTTGGATTTATAGGCTTAAGAATATTCTTATGAGGATGAAGAATGTTCTTAAACCAAAGCTTCATTATTTTAAAACATATACTTTTAGATCTTGATTTTTATGTTTTTGTTATTTATTTATTTATTTGTGTTTTTAATGGTGAAAGCACAGAGGCGGGTAACAGAAGCTTAACGGAGTGAACCTCAAGTAGGCAAAATGCCAACTTTTAAACCATAAGTAAGCAATTTAAATTTCGGTCAAACCATAGGTGGGTAAGTTGTAATTTTCCTTTATTTGTTTTTTGGTAATTAAGAATAATATATTAAGAAGAAAGGGGGAAAACTCATAGTTTTAAAAATCGGACTAGACCGGCTGATTCAACTGGGAATTGATTATCAATCTGGTCTGGGCAAAAGCACTAAATCCAATTAAAAACCAGCCAAAATCAATAATAATAATTAAAAAAAGGTAAAACCGAAAACTGGGTCCAAAATCAGTTCTTTGACTTTTAAAACCATGGGAAAACAAGCCAGACCCATCTCTATCTTTTGCCTTTTTGGGAAAATTTTCCAACCAAGTTTATTAGAGATGGTTATGAATTCATCCCAATTGTGAAATGTTGTCCAAAAAGCAATGTTTTGGGCCAAAAAGTTTAAGTTCCTAGGAATATAACTAAATTTCTAACAAGAGAGTTATCTTAGAGCCCGTTTGGATAGGCTGTTCACAAAGCCTTAACGCGCGTTTTAGACAAAACGTGATTTTATAAACCGTTTGGCTCCACAAAAATCAGCACCTTTGCATTTTCAAAATTCAGATTTTTCACGTTTACAAAACATTGCAAAGATCTGTTTTTTCAGAAACGCAAGATGGATTACCGCTATTTTTTTCTCCAGGAAATCAAAATAGCGCCAAAACGATAATCGGTTTTACCGAAATACCAACGTTATCCCTTCCCCATGTATATCTCTTCCTCTATTTTCTCAGTTAGTCTCCATGGGCTCTCCATGTATATCTACTGCCGTGTTCTCTCAATCTCCACAGGCTCTTCATGTATATCTGCTACCCTGTTCTCTCAATCTCCACGGGCTCTCTTTTGCTTTGTTTCTGGTCTTCGTTCTTCATCTTGCTTGCCAGGTAACAATTCTCCATTCCTCTTTTGCTGAATTTATGTTATAGATTTGGGATTTTTGCATGGTGGGTTACACATTGTTGGAATCCTAAATGTTAGAACTTATTTTGACTGATATAATTATTGCTACGATTGTTTCTGTTTCTGTGTTGTGGATTTATTTGGGTTTTTGGCTGCTTTTGAGACCTGCCCATTTTGGGTTTTCATTATAATTGTTGCTTTATTATGTTTCTCATTCAAGAATCATGTTTGTGTTTATGGGCTTTTGATAAAAATTTAATTTTTAACATTCTTTAGTGATAAAAGGCTTAATGGGTATTGTAAATGCACTTCTAGTATAGTGTTTGTATATCCTCTCTATGTGAGGTGCCCCTGAGTTTGACAGATTTTGGTATCTATTTATGTGTGCTGCTGGAGAGTTGAGGCTTAGGTATGTCTTTCTCTGTGTAGTGGGCATAGTTCTAATAACAAAGTGGAAAAGAGCAAAAATACTACTTATTGAAACAAACAATCTGCTGTTATGGAGAAAATTTGGAATGATAAAGAATTTTACTTGTGGTCTTTATCAAGAAGTTTGCTATTGTGTCTGACAGCTTTTATATGACAAGATATTGGATACATCTTTTACATGAACCATATATTTCAATACACGTATATGCACCATATATTTTAGCTGAGTTTGTAGAGTAGCACTTGCCCTTGGAACCATACATCTTTTCCAATATTCAAGTTTCATGGCTTTTAGGCAGAGGGATTATATTTGTTATATAGTGGTAGTATAATTATAGTTCTTGAAGCAAACAAACAGCTTTTTAAGCTACGCTACAGCTGCTGAATAACCAGAAAAGCATGCAACTGACTTGTAAAATTGGTCTCTAATAAACACTTACTAAAGTCACATCTACAATTCAAATGAACCATACCATTCACATTTTAGATCAATGTACTGAATGATTTCCATACCTAGTTTGGCAACCTCAAAAAAATAGCACACCAATTTCTTTGCCACTGCTATTACTTTATGTTTATACAAATGTCATGTCTTGTGTCTTTAAACAAATACATGTATGTCTACTGATACACACTCAAAAAAATAGCATACCAATTTCTTTGCCACTGCTATTACTTTATGTTTATACAAATGTCATGTCTTGTGTCTTTAAAAAAATACATGTATAACTACTGATACACACTAGTTAATGCATTAACAGTAGCAAAAGGCCAAGTTTAGGTGGGTTTTGTTCATTTTTAGCTTATTTTTCTTTTGATTCCTGGACAGCTATATTTTGCTTATTTGTAGATGATCATATGAGCTGAATAAGTTTGTTTGTTTCACATTATTCCATAATGTAACCAATGCAGTTTCTCTCTCAAAGCATTGCATGGATACTATCAAGATTTTTTTTTTTTTTTTTGGGGTCTTGATGAAGAACTGTAGCTTTTGATTCTTTGGAGGTGGTGATTCACTAAATAATTAAGTAGACTTGACACAAACTTTTTATTTTTTTTTTTAGTAGCTTTATTAGTAGAAAGGCAACAAGTTTAGTACATACACAAGTTTTTTATCCTAGATTTTTTTCCTAATTGTTCAAGGATCATCATGTTACATTATTAACAAACCTATGTTCTTTTTAGATGGTTAAGATAAAGGAGACTTCAAATCCCAACCCTAAACCATCCAAAAATAGCTCAAGTGTTAGAGCTATTTGGACATCAAGACAAACAACAATCTTTTGTGAAGCTTGTGTGGATGAGGTATTTAAGGGTAATTAGCCTAGTACTTGCTTTAATAAAAAGGGTTGGAATAACATTATAGAAGCTTTTGAGAAGAATACTGGAAAGAAATATTCTAGGGATAAGTTTAAGCATAAGTGGGATGGATTGAAGAAAGAATGGATACTTTGGAACAAGTTAATAGGAAGTGAATCTGGATTGGGATGGGATGCAGCCAAAGGAACAATATCTGTAACTGATGAGTGGTGGGAGAGGAAGCTAACGGTATGTTTGACATGACCCACTGTATTACTATTGTATTAGTATATAAAAAAAAATGCTAATTTGAGTTATTAACGAAAATAGTTGAACTTGTAGGAGGTACCTGATGCTGCAAAATTTCGAGAGAAGGGTTTGGAGAATGTAGAGTTATTAGACATCATGTTTAAGGACACTGCAGCCACTGGAGAATTAGCATGGGCCCCCACTTCAGGTGTGCTACCTGATGATATTGAGACACGTAAGGAGGGGTTAGGTGAAATGTCTACTGACACATCTTCTCCAGATAATAATGATGATGATGATCCTAACGAAGTTGAGACTCCTAACCCTACACAGCCACTTAACCCTATACAACCAACACAAGACAAAGGAAAGAAGCTAGCTTTGCCATCATCCACACAGGGCAAAGGGAAGAAAGGAGGAGCAGCATTGAAGATGACTCAACAACTTAGTCGTATGTGTGATATTGTGGAGTCAAGGAACTTAGTTATTTCAGTTGAGCCGGGTAGTACTATTCGTAATGTCATGGAACGTGTATGCACTTTGGATGGCATTGAGAAGGGATCTGAACTCTACTTCATGGTAGCACGTATTTTTCAAAAACGAGAGAAAAGATAGATGTTTGTCGTGATGGGAGAACCGCATTTGCAGCTTCAGTTTCTACAAGATGAAGCAAGATTGTTAGGGGGGCACTACTTTAGCAATTAACTAGAATTTGGAAAAGTTTATAATAAGATAATTGCTTGAAATTGTGTTCTTTGTTAGGTTTTTCGTAGTTTATTGTTTTTTCCTTTGAATAATGTGTTTGTTAGGGTGGTTTGAACTTGTTTAGATGTTTTAACAATGTTTTTAATAATTATATGAATTTATTCATTTGAGCAATTTCTTTTTAGTAATTTTTCTAAGTGTTTGTTATCATTTTTTAGGTGTCATTCATATGGATTACAATGATTATATTGATAATAGTGATGATCATTCTTATGATGTGGAAGATGATGATGAATTATATGATCTTGTTGTTGCTGGATGTCATGTAGCAGTGACATATTATATAAAATACATTGATAAACAACCTTGTAGAGATTCTGATCAAACTGGTTATAAGTGGTTGATGGATTGTTTGATTGGTAATGAAGCAAAATGTCATGAGATGTTTAGAATGAAGCCTCATGTTTTCCTTCAATTGTGCAATGATTTGCAACATAGATATGGACTTCGGCACATAAGGCACATTAGGCTTGAAGAGTTAGTAGGTATATGTTTGATGATACTTGGACAAGGAACATGTAACAGATTGGTTCAAGAAAGATTCCAACATTCTGGTGAGACTATTCATAGACATTTTCATAGGGTTCTTAAACGCCTTATCATAATGTCAATGGATATCATTAAACCTTCTGATCGTACATTTAGTGAAGTTCCAACATATATACAACAAAATCCATTATACATGCCACATTTTCAGGTATTATTTCATTCATTCTAATTTGCTTCTAATTTTTGTTATGATTATTTCTTTAATAACTTTGTATTGTATTTTAGGACTGTATTGGTGCCATTGATGGTACACATATCCAAGTTGTTATTGGAGGGGACAAGAAAACTCCATATTATAATAGAAAAGGTGTGACAAGTTTTAATGTGATGGCGGCATGTGACTTTGATTTACTCTTCACATATGTTATGGCTGGATGGGAAGGTGCTGCACATGATACACGCATTTTCTTAGATTCTTTCCATCGACAATCTGTCAATTTTCCAAAACCACCACCAGGTATATACTATATTTATATATTAAATATGTATAAAGGATGTTATTTATGCACATCTCATATGTTTTAATTTTGTTAGGAAAATATTATTTAGTTGATGCTGGATACCCCTTGAGGAATGGATATTTGCCACCTTATAAGGGACAAAGATACCATGTTGCAGATTTTCGACGAGCTGGTAGAGGAAATCACCTAGAAGAGAGGTTTAACTATGTTCACTCATCACTTAGAAGTGTGATTGAGCGAACTTTTGGAGTGTGGAAGAATAGATGGAAAATTTTGAAGCAAATGCCATCCTACGACATTAAGGACCAAAGAAACATTATAGTTGCTACTTGTGTCTTGCATAATTATATTAGAAAACATGATAGGGAGGATAAGGGATTTAAATGGGATAAGCATAACTTGGACAAACCAGAGAGCAATAGTAGTGAAGAAGGTAGTAGCAGTCAGGCAAACATTGAGAATATACATGATAAGGAGATGAAGGTTATTCGTGATAGGATTGCTCGATCCATTTGTGGGTTGTAGCCAATGTATTTTCATTATTTCTATTTTGGAAAAATTTTTATGTTTCTATGGTGCAACACCTTATTCATCTGGATAAGACTTAATGCTTTATTGTATCAGCTTTGTAGCTATTCTATGTTTCAGCTCTGTTCTAGCTTTGTATTTGGACTTTGTTGTCTTCCATTTTCAATTGAATGAATGCAGACTGTTTCAATCAAAAAAAAAAAAAATCATTAAGTTTTGTTATCTCATTTGATGCATCATGATTAACTTGAGGTAGCTGATGGTACTAGAATAAAATTTTGGTTGGATGTTTGGTGTGGCTGCAGTTTTCGATTATGCCTTCTTCTTCTTTTTATTTTATTTTATTTTTTATATTTCCTGCTAGAAGAGTTCTAATTATACAGAGTGTTTGAATGTCTAGTCCATTTCTCTCTTAATTGAATGAACCCATGTATCTTTGGGATTCTAGCTGTTCTGTTTACTTTGGCTGCATTTGTATATCACGTGTTTCCAGTTTGGTGTTGACAATCTATATCAGGCTATAGGATGCAGAAATTGGAGAATGCAATCAATAATGATTACAATGGTATCTAAAAAGTGGGCAGTGGTATCATGGGGGATTTGGAATGCACGAAATAGAGTATACTCTGAGAGAGTTCAAGCCCACCCCAAATCCATTTTGGAGGGGGTAATTGGATTCTTGCAGGAATACTACAATCTCACCAATGCACAAAGAAGCAATGGATAAGCTTCTTAGCTTTGCAGATGAAAGTAATAGAGGACCCACACGACAACACTCTTTCAGCTTTGGAATTGTCTAGATATTTTTTTTAGGCATGTATTTGGAAGTTGTTTAGAAGTCTTCTTTTTCCCCTGTTTCGGTGTGTTTGAACAAGGTTTATACACTCTCTTGTACGTGGTTTTTCTCTATTCAATAAATATTTCTATCTTTTATCTCAAAAAAAAAAAAAAAAAAAAAAAAAAAAAAAAAAAAAATCTTTTAACTCTTAGGCTTTTCTACTAGGGGATCTTTTACTAAACTTCCAATTGAGTCTTTGTAATTAGTATAGTTTACAGAGTCTTGGTAGTTTGCTGGATTTTTCATTTTTATGATATGCTCCCATTAACTCAGCTGCACAACTTATTAATATTTTACCAAGCAGCTGAGTTATTTGGTATTGTTTTAATATAATTTTTTGGCGTGGAAGTAGCTATTAAAGTCCTCAAGCCTGAGCGTGTAAATTCAGATATGTAGAGAGAGTTTAGGAAGGAGGTCTTTATAATGACAAAATAACCTTAACAAAATAATTAAGTCCTTTTTTGGAATTTACACTTAAAATAGCCATTTTTAAAACAGCATATCCAAACGTTTAATGTAACTTTAAAAATAAAAAACGCATATTTTCACATTTTTACCAAACACTTATCTATGGTTTTTAAAATGATGTTTTCAAAACGCACGTTTTAAAAACGCTCATTTTTAAAACGCACCTTTGTGAACAGCCTATCCAAACGGACCCTTAAAGAGACATTTACATTTGACATAATAGGAACTAGGAAAACAAATGGAGGGGAAGCTAAAGTCTATAGAGCCTTATTAACTATGCTTGAATCACCTTCAAATTGAAAAAAACCGTAGGAAAATGATGTGTCCCTATTATATTTTAACCAAGGAAGACAATACCGTACCGGAGGCTGTACCGGTTTAGCCAACAGTACAATATATTTCGGGTACCAGTCAATACCGATATACCGTTTCGGGTTTACCGCTATACATATAAAATCCTATATATATATATATATATATATATATATTGTGAATTTAAATCCTATTTCTTTATATATATTTAGGCCCAATTCATCATTATCTTTATCATTCTACAATAGCCCAATTCATTACAAATAAATCTAAATTATCTAATCATTATATTAAAAATTTAAAACAAAAACAAAAAAACAAAAAACTTCAAACAAGTGTAAAAAGTCAACTATCCCACCTAACCATCACATGATTCAATGTCTTGAGAAGCCAAATGCTCAGAACCACACATTACTTCTTTTTTTTTGGTGCTAAATAAGGCTAACCACACATTACTTTCAAAAAGAATAAACACATCCAGCCAGTTTACCTAGCACTCTCTGTTTAGGCTCTCTTTATTTTGTACCTGGCACTCTTCCAGCCAGTTTGGCTACTGTTTGTGAGGAAGATGCCTTAGTTTGTTTGTCTTTTTGAGTTTAATACATTGAAGTTTACCCCAAAAAAAAACACATCCCACATGTTTTGAAACTGCACTGAGAAGTCAAATGCTCAGAACTGAGAGGTCTAGTCTCTGGTGTTCATGAGCAGAGAAGAGGAGAAGACTAAAAAAACGTCTGGTCTAAGAGATGCAAATTAACAAAACAAGGCCATGATGTAGAGGAAGGCTTCGCCGGAACTTCGTCGTTGTCTCAGTGTCAAAGACGTAAGACCCGTTCTTAAATGATTTCGGTTGGAATGACCGAAACGCCCCGAAATGGCCGAAATCACCCGAAACAGTCCGACATAAAAACTGGTACGAAATGGGTCACTGTACCGATTTGGTCGCCGGAACAAGATATTTCGGCCGTACCAGCCGGTATGGTATGAAATCGTCTCCCTTGATTTTAACTCACACTTAAATAATTGTATACAATCATTTGAAATGAGTTATGTACATTACACATGACAAAGACATGTGATTTTATTATTTTAACCAAATTTTGTCAAATTGTTTTTTGTTAAAAACATAAAAATTTCTATTTTGATTCGATAGGTTTTTCTCTGATGTTTGGCCTTTTTGAATTCTAAAAATGCCTAAGTTTCTTGGAATTGCTTAGAAAAAAAAAAAACTCAAAATCCCTAGGTGTGTTTGTGCTTGAGGTTTTGTGACATTGTCATTATATTCATTGCACAGTTGTGTAAGGCTTATGCCTTGGAGTTTGAGCATAACACGAAACATTTGTGTTATTATCTATATATGTTATAAAATTGAAGCCTTGAACTTTTTGTTAACCTCATGAGAGCTTGCCACATAAACTTTGGAGGTCTCACAATTTTTCATGTCATCTTTTTAGTTTAACTTATTATTATATGTAAACTCAAAACATAAAATTGCGCAATCCCTACATTAGCAATATTAAAAAAAAAAAAAAAGAAACCTGTCTTTCACCACAAAACACAAAACCCTTTTAAAAACCCTATAACCATATTACAAATGTGAAAAAACTCAAAAACTAAACCTACACAAACCCTACATTAGAAATATTTCAAAAAAAAAAAAAACCTTTTTTTCATCCCAAAAACAAAACCCTTTTAAAAACCCTACAACCATTATAATAAACATGAAACTCTAAAACCCTAAGCAAATCAAATTTTTTTGAATTAATGTGAAACTCAACAACTAACGTGAAACCCAAAAATCCAAACTCAAAAACCCTAAGCAAACCAAAATTCTCATAACTAACCTAAAACTTAACAACATACATGAAACCCAAAAATTAAAAAACCTACATGAATATCTAAACAACCCAAAAAAGTAGCAATTCTTCTCTATTGCTATTACCACACTAAAAGCAACTCCACTATTGCTATAGTTATGGATTATTCTTTTAAGGGTATATTTCTCTTATATTTCTTTGTTGTGTGGTCACATTTTGTTTTTCTTTTAATAATTTGTAGACTTTGAATCTTCTAATTCTTTGATTTTTGGGTTTTTTTTTTTTTTTTTGGGTAATATTTGGAACTCTCTTGCAAATTTCAACAACTATAGTTATGAATTATTCTTTTGAAGGTAACTCATTTTTTATTATTATATATGTTTCTCTATTGTGTGTGGCTATATATATATATTGGGTATTGTTTCAATAATGTATATGCTTTGAATTTATTGTAATATCTAAACATGTTTAGCAGATTTCAACGGTTATATCATGAATTTATATTCTTCTGAAGGTAACCTATTTCTCTATTGTATAGTCATATATATATATATATATATATATATTGTTTTGTTTCAATAATTTCTAGGTGGTGAATCTTCTAATTCTTTTATATTTTTTTTGGCATTTTCAAAAATTTAACATTTGAGTTTTTGAGTTATTGTTTTTTGCAATATCTGAAACCAATTGGCAGGTTTTTTGCAAGCTATTGCACATTCAAGCAATGACTTTTTTATCAAATTGTAACAAAATTTGAAGTCAAGCAAACAAAATTCATGCAATGGTATAATTTTGTAATCAATTTAAGATTTTATAGAATTATCTTAATCTACCACACAAACAAATACGTTATGTGTGTAGCACGAGTTTGCAACTAGTTTTATATAAAAAAAAAAGGTAGCTCTAAAAATACATGTGTTATTATATAAACAACTTATCATTTATTTTAAAGGATGTTCAATTGTTTTTTGTTTCAACATTCAAAAAGAATTACCAAAAAGGGATTTAATGTTACATTCAAAACTTTAAAAAGTTTTGTGATTTATTGAGAAGCCATCTAGGGCTTTGTATATTCTGAAAACCAGTCGCTAACCCGTGCGATGCACGAGAAAGCTACTGAAAATGAGATCAACTCGAAAATTATAATCATTTTGCAAGTTAGACTACAAAATTAGGTAAAAGAATTAATTTCATGTTACGGTCTAGTTTTTTATTGGTAGCAGAATCACTTGCATGATCGAATTTGGTCTCAATGGATTAAGTGCAAATCCTTCATCTAGACATTCAAGTATTAGGATAAATTATGTGTTTTTGATAGGTAAAAATTAAGATAAAAAACAATTATACATATACACAGAACCAAAAAAAAAATTGTTTACCAAAGAACCTCAAATATGTAAAATTTGCCAAAAAGATACATCACATATTAAAACACGTCTACATAACTTTTGAATAATCCAAGTGCAGCAACATTAGAAGCAATCTTTAGGCTTCTTCACTATTTCAAGTGGCTCCTAAACAATGTCATATTTACTTCTCAGTTCTATCCATCATTCTACAATATAAAAGTCACAATCAACACATATGCATCTCATAAAATCCATAAGCAAGTTTTTGGTTTTTTTTTTTGTTTTTGTTTTTTTTTTCCTTCTCCCTTCTCAGTTTGACTAAAGAGAAACCAAAGTGAATAAAAAAAAAAAATTTATAATTTAAAGCTGAAAAGTTAAAGTTTACTTCTTTATGGTGTTTCACACAAAGTAGATACAAAACCATGTCTTTTTTATAAGAGTTCAAGTTAGTTTCAAAACACAAACAGATCTGGTTCAATAGGATGTAGCAAGAACCTTTGAGAATGAAACTACAACATACTTCAAATAATGATGAAATTCCCCATTTCCGTAATCTGACTCTCTTCCCTACAAATAAGAGGACTCTTAATGTTGAAAGAATTTCCTCTTCTTTTAGTGGGTAAAACAGTAAGATCAAAAGTATTATGTGTAACAAATATTATCATATTAAAGTGAAAATAAATTGGTTAAGCAGAGATATTTAGCTGAACACAGATGTACCTACATCATCTGCATCATCAAGAATCAACACAGCCTTTTCTTGGCCAAGCAAGATACCAAGACCCTTTTGATGTTATTGGGTGCCATGCTTACATGAAATCACTTTAGCACTTAAGTACTCTTGACGTAGGACAACCACAATAGTATAATAGAGCAGAAAAATGATAGGATAAACCCTAGGAGTCAGTACCTAAGGGCTGCTTGGAGTCAGCACCAAGCAAACTGGAATCGGCACCAGTGTAAGAGAGAACAAACGTTTTTTTATAATTGTCAAAAGCCGTCTTACAATAATCAGAAAAAGTGTTTAAATAGCTAACAACACAAAACCCTAATTATTAAATAGCTAACAACACAAAACCCTAATTATTAAATGTTCGGGCTTGCAGAATCTCAAGCCCAATAACTAATAGGCTCCATCCATAAGGCCACAGGTTGGGCCGTCTTCTTTTTGCTCTTCCTCCCATACGTGTGTATAATTGGGGGCCTATATCTTGTGTCCGCACCAACTCTCCTAGAGTATCAACTAGCTTAGCCATTTACAATGCATAGTGCCAATAGGCGATCACTCATTGTATAAATGTACATCTCAAACATTTCACTTTCTTCTTTTAAAAATGTGTGAATAAAGGGCCTTAGCTTCATTAAAAGAAGAGGAAGTTCATTAAATTTTTTTGTGCTCATTAATTCTAGACTCTTTCCATGTCTTTGAAAGTTTTACCTACCTTTGGTTAGAAATTTGAACATTCTATTGACAAATTGAAAGCACTCAAATAAAACTCTCATCAAAAAATTCAGGACGTAATGGTAATCATTCATGTTGACCTCTAAAAGTTCTACAACATGACAAGTTACAATGGTATATAGCAAAGCTTAGTAGAGATGATCATACAAACAAAGATGGAATGTCACCATGATACCTGAAAACAAAGATATACAAAATGCTAAGCACACTGCCAAAGTACAATAAAATATAAAGGTAACAGAAATACCTTGCAAATCTTTTTTTATTTTAAATATTATTCTTCTGTAGCATATGATCTACATCAAGAACCAAGTATAGCTTCTTATGGTGTAATAAATCTGCTTATTTCAAATTGACAATTTCAGCATTGTGAAGCCGTAGTCCCAGCAAATAATGTTTAAGCTTAAATGAATTACTATTTAAAAAAGGAAAAAAAAGATCATCACTATACTTTATGATTCTATTATTCTTGAATAGGAATAGATTTATAAGTTCAAAATTGGTTTACATCTCTCCAGTTGTAATTTAAAAATAGTTTCATATTAGGGGAATATTACTTAGTGAATGAGCAGTGACACTGTCTTCCATTATGCAAAGAAGGATAACCAAAATTCATAACTCCACCAAATAGTCTTATCTCAAAGAAGGTTACCTCATGAAAGTAACCCAATGCCACACCAGATTTGGCCAGCAACCTTTGCCCACAAAATGTACATGTTGTCATCTTGCAATTCTTGAAATCTTCAAACTTCAAACTGGTCATCCAAATATCTCTTTTTATTACCAATGAAACCCATCATCAGAATTTATCTTTACCTACCAAAATAAATAAATAAATAAAAATAAATTGGTTAAACTCCATTTGTTCCAACAAATATACCTTCATTCAGTTCCATTAATGTAACAGTTCCTCATGGGAAGAGCCATCCCAAATCCGTAACCGTAAGGCATAAACTACATCTTCTTATAAGAATTAATAAGTAGCAGCAAGTAACATAAAGAGGAAATTCAAAGTCCATAGTTCATCCGGATTAATCCAACATCATTCAAAGCAAAAACAGCCTCAACTTAAAACACGAAATTCCTATATCAAAACCAATACACCCACAATACCCAAACCTAAATCACATTTAACGTTCAATAAAGGGACAAGAAAAAAAAAACTTTACCTGCAGCGGTTCCAGCCATCTAATGGTGGCGGTAGACCGGTGGTGACAGTGTGAACATCAATGGGAAGGAAAAAAAATTGAGCCACCCAAATTACACAAACAAACTCTCACTTAGAAGGAGAAGAAGATTAAGAAAGAAAATCCCAAGTATTACAACTGAAAGGGGAAAACGCAAGAAATTAGTTTTACCAGTAGTGGTTTTGCCGGCTAACCGGTGGTGGCAGGCTAGTGAAGGCAGGACTCTGTTCTTTATCTTTGCCGGCTGGAGAAGGTGGAGTCATTGAGTTGTGGAAGAGGAGGACCGACGGTGGTCTGGGTTTTGGTTTCAGAATTATATCGGGAAAGGGTAATTGGTTTGAGAAAGGGGAGTATATATATTTAATAAAAAGAAATAAATCAGATTAAAAAAAAAAAAAATGTGATGTGGAGAGCGCATAGCTTCGGTTATATATTTAATAATAATAATATATAGATATAGATGAAATCAAATTGGCAATAATCCTAGGCGTGGCCTCCATCTATTGCATTAGAGATTTGATGGGACAAAATTAACACGTGGCTATTTTGGAATATATATGAGTTTAAATCTTCTGTCTTATTTTTTCTGTTACACTCTATATTCTATCAATACAAACTTGTCGCGTATTTACTTAATTAATTAAATATTATCATTATTGACTTATTAATGTTACCGTTATTAATTAATAGTAGTATTTAATTAATTAGATGGACACGTAACAAGTTTTTATTGGTAAAATATAGAGTGAAGCGAGAAAAGTAGAACAGAAGATTTGGACTCGAAATATATCATTTTTGTGTCTCATCGTCGAGTGCTTTGAATTTTGAAGTACAATAGATAAGCCAAATTCATATTTCTAAACCGATTCTAAAACAATTGAATTTATAACAACTAATTATTGTAAAAGTGAGCATAATAAAGAGCTGGAAAAAGGGGATTCAGATCCTCTAGAGTTCCTAGGGTACTCTACCAAGTAGAGTTCATTAAATCCTAACCACTCTTTAATGATTTAATGGTCTAGATTTTGCCATGTCAGCATTTCATTAACAATCATCTTAATTGTTTTGTTTACAACATTATTTTATTATTTCAAGAATATTATTAATGAAATGCTGACATGGCAGAATATAAACCATTAAATCATTAAAGAGTGGTTAGGATTTAATGAACTCTACTGGTAGAGTACCCTAAGAACTCTAGAGGATCTGAATCCGGAAAAAGGATGCTTTCCAAAGTTTGACTGATTGTCAAATCAAGATATAAATAATCAATATTTTTAATTATATAAATGTTGTTCAATTTATTAGTTTATTAGCTTAGGGTGGGATCCAACTAGCTTTTATCAAAACTCAACTAGCTTTTATCATTATAAAACAGATGTTAAATTATATCGGTTTTAAATTTTTAAAAAAAAAAAAAAAACTTTTTAGTTTACGAGGCAATATATTTTTCGTGACATTTCTTTATTTTTAATATAAGAGAGAAATTTATAAATACTTATTATTTAGAAATCTTTAGATTCTTAAGATCACGATAACCCCATTACTTGATATTATTATACTGGTAAAAATGCTAGCTGCCCTACTACTAGTATATAATCAATTAATATATAAAATTTTATTTGAGACACTGCAACTTAAAATTAAAAAATATAGAGGAAGAAAGGCTTAAATTATAAGTGAATGGAAAATTATATCGAGCTTGTTTGAGATACTAAGAAAACGAAAATAATTCCAAAGTTTTGCAAAAATGACCATCCTAGAGTTTCGTAAGATTCAAAAATTGGTTAAACATACATTATAAAATTCCTACTAACCTTTTAATTACAATTTTTTAAATTTTTTTTTTAATTAACGTGTCCTGGCTAAGTACTAAACCTTTTTATTTTATTCTTCAAAAAATTAGATACTCTTAAGTTTTATGAATTAATTAATGTGGCTACATAAATTTCTGTCACGTTTACGCTTAAAAAACCTAAAAAGAGATTACTTTTGGTTTGGTGGTTTATGTGAAAAAATTTTCTGATTCATTAGATACAACGTTTTCATCTTAAAAGTTTCTAAAAAAAAATAAAGTTCTTCTCAAAGAAAAAAAAATACAACGTTTTGAACTGTTGGGTAGCAGTTACAAACCCGTTTCATATTCCTACCCATAAAAGACTATATATATAAAAAAAAAAATCAAACGACCACCGCGCACCCTTGGTGTGCTGGTCACTCTACAAGTATAAATGCTTGTGGGGTGTGAGGAAGCAAGGGACGGGGTTCAAGTCTCCAGGAGGAAGTTTTACACATATATACACTTAGATTAGACTAGAGTAGAAATTCTATCTTGTATAAAAAAAAAAAAATCAAACGCTTTACTTTCTCAACAAAAAAAAAAAAGATCTCTCTCCCTATACGCTCCCCTCTCCCTTTCTCTCTCTCACTCTGTTCTAAAATGTATTTCCTATCCACAATTTTGAAACTATTTGGTTGAAAAACTCAAAAAAAAAAAAAATTTCTGATTTTATATACAAAAATTTTGATTTTCTATTTCTAAAACGCGATATTAAATAATAAAAAAAAACCCCATAAAATCTAACCATCTCCTTCATCATGCCTCCCCAAATTTGGTCATCTCCTTCAAAATCTTTCCTCATTGCCCCATCATATTTATGATTCCAATTACCATTAGATTGAATGAAAGGGATGACCAGAAGATGATGGTAAGGCTAAACAGATTCAAGATTCTCGATCAAATGGGCAGATAGGCACACCCAACCCAGCCCACGGGTAGATTTGCTTGAAGTCAAGCTTAACCCAGATTTTTTTGAAGTTTCTGAGGTGAATAGTTTAATTGTCTATACCCATGTAGGAATATCTCTGTCTAATTGTTTATCCCCATGTCTATGCATCTCTTGGATATGAGTTTTAGATCAGTTATTGTTTTAGTATGTGTAAGTAATGTAATTTTCAAAACGTATCCTTATGGTTGCATATACAAACATAGATGATTTTGAAAGAATTGGAACGGCTTTTTTTTTTTTAATTTTATTTTTATGTTGGGCTTTGGAAGTATAACTATTGTGTTGTCTGTTTCAACTATACTCATTATTAGAGTCTGTTATTGTTGAAAATGTTATTTGACTATGTTTTGGAGGTATTATGGTATTCTATTATTGTTGAAATTCTAGGTAGTTCTTTTGACAGCAATGTAGTTCTTCGATCACATTATATGCAGGGAATGGTTGCAACAAAATGCATGATGTGTGTTTGATAAAATGTCTACACACTATTTTGAATATCTTTCTGCATTGTTTTTAAATAACTTTTTGTAAACCAATTTTCTGTTTCATATGTCAAGCTCTATAAAAGGAGCAATGTGGGTTTGTTTGTGTTAGATGAAAAATTCTAATTTTTTAGAGATAGTGAGTGATTTTGTTTTGTTCATCAATTGATTAGTACCAAACTATTTCTCAGAAACTTTGCCACAACAATATTGTAAAGTTGTGATTTACATCTATGTTTTATGTTGGCTTTATTCCATGACAAAAAGTGTTGTATTTGCTTTAATTTGTTCCTTGTATTTTGTGGGATTTTATTGTATTGGGTTTAGTATTAAGTTGGTGAAGAATCGAGCATAAAATGAAGAATTAATGGATTTCGCGAGTGTCTCGCTAGAAGCTTACTCGCGAAATAGTCATGTGAGAAGCACATGCTGGAAGCTGAAGAGTTGTACTAAGTTGTCAATTTTGTGAGTGTCTCACGGGTAAGGCCTTCCCGCAAAATACTCACGAAACATTCTACCTTGAGGATTTTTAAGTGTGACTTTCTTACCCTTCACCCATACCATATATACCCTCATTAATCACAAAAGTATGAGAGGCAATTCAAAGAGAAAAACCCTAGATAGGTTTTCTACAACACACACACCCATCTTTTAGAGAAAAAGCTATTCATCCTTAATGAGAAATCATTCTAGTCTCTTCTCCTTCCCTCTCCCATTGTCATACCTTGAGAGGAGATTTTTACCCAAACACAACCCAAACTTTTTCAGAGTGTAGAGAGTGTTTTGGAACTTGGGAAGCTTTAGAAATTTGCCAAAAGAAGCCAGTGAGGCTTGGCGGATGCAATCAGGCATATTGCGAGATCCGGAAAGTTAGAGAAGACATGACTCTGAGAAGTCTGTTGGTAGCAAGAGCCTAGAGGGCTCAAGTACATTGGGTAGACTAGGCTTGGAGGGTCTTTTATTATTCATGTACTCCAACTTTATTCTCTAATGGATCAATTTCAGCTTGGAGGGTGGCGGAGAGGTCTTTCATCGAGTTCTTTGGCTTCCTCTTCGATAACACGTCTTGGTGTTGTCTTGTGTTCGTATCTTTCTTCCTTTATTCTTGTATTTTACTTTTATTATTTGTTGTTCATGTTTATGCACAAGAGTAGTTATCAGTTCATTGCGCTCATTTACTCTTATTCCGCACTTTGATTAGGTAAGAGTAAAAGCAATCTAGCCGTAATTTTTAATTGGGGGTTTAAACAAGCTCTTATGTATTCACACATATTCGAGCTTTCAATTGGTATCAGAGCGGGTACACTTGTTTTAGTTTCATTACCTAAGTGTAATCCTTGACCCCTTGTGTGTATTGCCATGGATAGTGTTTTGTATGCTTCTATGGATGTTGTTGATTGTAACATGTCATGTATTTGTGAAAATACCTCTATGAGTGTTATGCCTCTAATTATGAGTTATCAGCTTCAAAAAAATGCCAGCAAAATGTGAAGTATGTCTGCCCTATTTTTGTGTGTGTGTGTCTGTGCAATTCTTTTCCCTCCAGTTGATTTTTGGGGCAATTGTATATTTGACTTTATAGACTAAGTGGTTTATCATAAGGTTTTAAGCCTAATTTTGTGACAATTTTTGAAGCAGGTTGATGAGGTTGAGAATGTCACCAGTAAGTTGCAAGCACTCTCCAACTCGAATCAATCCTGCAAAAAGAAAACAAAGAGACTTAAAAGAGAGCACCGGTGTGGTGCCGGCCAAAAACTCTCCGAAGGTCAAGTTAGAATTTCTTCTCAACCCTAAAGTGTCAGAGTTGAGTCAAATGTGCGTACCTTTAGCCATGGGGATTTTGGATGTATTTATAGAGGCGTAGAGTCGGCCCTTTCTTCCTTGATTACCAAGCTCTTTCCTTTTGTGACCAAAACTCTTTCCATTCTCGTACCTTTAAGAATTCCTTTCCTTATAAAATTCCTTTGATTAAGGCTAATGTGTAGCGCAAGAATTCTTCGTATTCACGTTTGCGTGAATCACACTCAAGGCCATGTCAGCCCTAATCTCATAGCGTGGTTTGAGGGCGCATGGAGAGCGATGTATAACTTCTTTCCGTCCGTCTACCACCGATCCGTCCTCTCTTAAACCATATTACTCGTCACCTTAATTTAATCATACCAGTCAGACCGTCATGATAGTTTTACCCACATCAGATGCCCCCTCATTCCGTGATACCGTCATCTTTACGAAGCGGTATCTCGGAATGACAGTTATAGTTTCTGACGGACAGGCTGGAAGCTGTCATAAATGCTCAGGGACACGTGGGGAGATTTCACTGGTCGTTCGCTGGAATCGAGGCGTCGCTTTGTTTATCGCGTCGTTCCCCCTATATATATATCACCCACCGTATTCATTTTTACACTTTTTAGAGAACTTTCTGATCAGAGCGCAACCGTCACCTCTTCTCAGAGAGCAACCGTCTTCTTTGGAGGCCGAAAAACAACGTGGTGATACCTTTCTCCGTCGTGCGCGTCTCGCCGTCTACTTGTAAGTTTTTCTCACCGTCTGCTTGTAAGCTATTTATACGGCGTTCCATTCCTTATTTTTCTTGTTAGTCCCGTCGTCGGTATAAATCTAGAGCCTTAGGTTTCCTTTACCCGTCGTATGTAGGTGTCAGATGCCTAGTGAGGCGTCGAGTAGTCAGTCTTGTGCCCGCAAGGGAGCGGGTTACAAAGAGGTGTTTCCGTCAGGTCAAGCAGACCAGGACACCTCCAGCGAGGGGAGGGAACCGTCATCAAGCTCTCCTTCCCATGAGGAAGACGAAGGGCAGGATGGAAATGGGTCAGAGTATGATTCGTCCGATAACCTAGACGGTGTCGACCCTCCTGTTCAATCCGTCATTGGACCTGACGGTTTCAGGGAGTTCGTCCTGCTGCCTTTGTGGACGGTGAATGACTTCGTGTCAACTATTAAGCCAGCGCACTTCAATACGCTGAGGAAAAAGTATCAAATACCCGACACCATATCCATCCGTCTACCATTCAAATCAGAAAAGTGTTATTACCGCGGCCTCGAAGACGTCGGTGTCTACGAGCAAATGCTAAAAGCGGGGCTCCGATTCCCCTTAAGTGCATTGCACCGTCGTCTCCTCCAGTACCTAGGTCTAGCCGTCACCTAGATATCTCCGAACGCATGGAGGGTTTTCCTGAGCGTTGAGGTACTGTATGGCGTCATGTCTGACGGAGCCAGACGGTTAACAGTGGAAGAATTTTTTCATTGTTACCGTCCATCCGAAATCACAAAGTCCAAAGGGATGTACAGCTTTGTACCGAGGAGTCCGGTACTCAGGCTAGTATCCGAGACCCCAGATTCCAACCGTAATTGGAAGGGTCGTTACTTCTTTCTTCGAGGGGATAACTGGATGTGTCGTCCAGGCGACGACGACTACATGCCGGTTGATAGAACCTGGGGTATAATGCCCCCGTCCGGTACGAGCCCGTCTATTCATTAACCGTCATTATTTCATGAATTTTCTCTGACTTTTTTTTTTTTTTTTTTTTTAGCAAGGGACCGTCCACCTATCTCGACCGAACAGTTTGGTTTCTTGGAGAAAATTTTCCAAAAGACGAAGTTGTCTGAACGGACCTGGTCGAAGCTCGTCACCTTGGACACGTTGCATTGGTACTGTGAAGGTCCTGAACCCACACCCGTCGCCAGAAGATACGATACAGGTGTACGCAAACGTAAGTGCTGGAATCCTTCCGTCGATAATCTGTCCTTATGTTGCTTTTTATTGACCGTCTTCCTTTGCAGAAATGGACGATGCTAGGAGACGGGCGCTCATCAAACAAGCAGCCAAGAAGAATAAGGTGATCGATGCTCCAAAGGCAGATCCGTCACAGCCGGCACTTAAAAGGCCATCCGTCGAGAGGTTGGATCGTCATTCGAAGAAGCAAAAGCTTGTGACGGGTCTTCTTGCCGATCTGGGGTCCGAAATGGCGAAACCGGCCACTAAGCTTGGAATCGGCAAGGGGAAGGGTTTGATGACCAACCCGGACTCCGCGAAGGAGAAACCCCCCGTCCTGCTTCGTGAAGACCCCCAATACGCTCTCCGTCGTATAGGTTCCATTATCAGCGACGACGATTATAAGGACTTGGGGAACCATGCCACCGAGACCATGGGGGACTCTTGTCTGTATAGCTTAGCCCAGGTTAGCTTCCGTCATAAACCCTTAACTTTGTTTAGTTCTTTGCCATCATGAGCTGATTTCTGGTCGAACCGTCACAGGGTGTGTTAATGGCCAAGGGCTTGTCAGACCGTTGCCTTGCTCAGGAAAGAGCCCTCGAGCGAGTTCGTGCAAAGGCAAAGGCGACGGCGGAAGAGCTGGACGAGTTGAAGTTGTGGAGGGCCCGTCATGAGAACAAGCTGACGCTCTCCGAGCAGGCTCGCGAAAATTTAGAGAAGGAGGTGGAGCTGCTAAGGAAGAAAGTGAAATCTCATGATGAAGACATTCAGCAGGCGAAGATTGATGCCGTCCATGAATATCGAGACTCCGACGCAATTCTGACGGAGCTGGGTTCCTCCTTCAACGACGGGTTCGATGATTGCCTCCGTCAGGTTAAGGCATCGTTCCCTGATTTGGACCTAGCTCATATAACCATAGACGCCGAGGCCCGAACCCCTGCCCACACCGTCGACTCTGAAGGGACCGAGGAACTCTTCGGCGAGGTTCCGGATGACGACGGGCTTGTTAAAGCAACAGAAGAAAAGACCGTCACGGAGTCTGTACAACCGTCGCCTGAAGTTCCTGAGGAACCCGTCATTGTTAAAGATTAATTTGATTTGTAGCTATAAGGAACAAGTTCATTTTCTGTATTCTGTTAAACTTTTTGGACTCTTTTTTGTCGAACTGTACGGTATCATTTGTAACTCTTTGATAATCCGTTAATATTTTGATCCGTCATTTTATGCTTTGCCTGATATCTTCAGTATGTCTTGGACTATCCGTCCATTTTGCCCTTCTGAAAAACCCGTCCTCTTTGTGGATTTGTATATTCTTATATTTCGTTATCCGTCCACTTTGTGGACTTGTAGGTTGTTCATTCTTTGGATGATCCGTCCGCTTTGTGGACACGTAGGGTGTTCATCCCTTGGATGATCCGTCCACTTTGTGGACTTGTAGTGTGGTCATCCTTTGGATGATCCGTCCACTTTGTGGACTCGTAGGGTGTTCATCCCTTGGATGATCCGTCCACTTTGTGGACTCGTAGTTCTTTCATCCTTTGGATGATCCGTCCACTTTGTGGACTCGTAGGGTGTTCATCCTTTGGATGATCCATCCACTTTGTGGACTTGTAGTGTGGTCATCCTTTGGATGATCCGTCCACTTTGTGGACTCGTAAGGTGTTCATCCCTTGGATGATCCGTCCACTTTGTGGACTCGTAGTTCTTTCATCCTTTGGATGATCCGTCCACTTTGTGGACTCGTAGGGTGTTCATCCTTTGGATGATCCGTCTACTTTGTGGACTTGTAGTGTGGTCATCCTTTGGATGATCCGTCCACTTTGTGGACTCGTAGGTTCTTTCATCTTTGGATGATCCGTCCACTTTGTGGACTCGTACGTTTTTCAACAGCATGCATTCCGTATTTTCTAAATAAAAATTCTTCTCATAAGTTTAACAAACCAGATTGTCAATGGAAAAGAAAACATGAGTAGAAAAGTAAAAGCGATGACTGTTTAAAAATTAAACAAAAAATTAGGCAGTAGATATCGTCTTCTGATTGCTGCGCTATTGGTAGTACTTCTTCAGGTGCTCCGTGTTCCAGGGATGGCCCAACTTCCTTCCGTCTAACGTCTCTAGGTAGTACGTTCCTTTCTAGTGCCATGAGATGATTCTGTACGGGCCTTCCCAGTTAGGACCCAGCTTTCCTAGGGATGCATCCTTCGTAGCGCCAAGCACTCTTCGTAATACCAGATCTCCAACCTTGAAGTCTCGGTGCCGGACCTTGGAGTTGTAGTGTTTCGCCATCATGTCTTGGTACCGTGCCAGTCTCTGGGCTGCTGCTGCCCTAACCTCATCGACAAGATCAAGCTCTAGACGTAATGCTTCTACGTTCTTGTTCTCGTCATAGCTTTCCACGCGGTAGCTCGCCAACCCCACTTCTGCCGGTATGAGGGCCTCAGCACCAAACGCCAATCGAAACGGTGTCTCTCCTGTTGGCGTCCTCGCCGTTGTTCTGTATGTCCACAGCACACTCGGAAGTTCATCTGGCCATATGCCTTTTGCCCCCTCGAGTCGGGTCTTGATAATTCTTAGCAAGGACCGGTTCGTGACTTCGACTTGTCCGTTGGCCTGTGGGTGCGCGGGCGACGAGTAGTGGTTCTTGATACCCAGCTGAGAGCAGAAGTCTCGGAATGCATCGTTGTCGAATTGCTTCCCATTGTCGGAAACGAGCACTCTCGGGATCCCATATCGGCAAATAATGCTTCTCCATACAAATCCGCGAATGTTTTTCTCCGTGATAGTTGCAAGGGCTTCGGCTTCCACCCACTTGGTGAAGTAGTCGATGCCAACCACCAAGAACTTCAGTTGTCTTGCTGCTATTGGAAATGGGCCCATGATATCTAATCCCCATTGTGCAAACGGCCATGGGGCCGTCATGGGTGTGAGTTCCTCCGTCGGCTGTCTAATGAGGTTGCCAAACCGTTGACACTTGTCGCAGGCTCTGACGTACGTATGGGCATCCTTTTGCATTGTCGGCCAGTAGTATCCCGCTCGGAGTAGCTTGTGCACCAGAGACCTTGATCCCGAGTGGTTTCCACAAATCCCCTCGTGAACTTCCCTCATCACGTAGTCGGCTTCGTCGTGGCCGAGGCACCTTAGATACGGTCGGGAGAATCCTCTTTTGTAGAGGATGCCTTTAATCAGTACGAATCGAGCAGCCTTAACCTTCAAATTTCTTGCGTCTTGCCTGCTGTCTGGCAGCTTCCCGTCCTTGAGGTAAGCCACGATCGGAGCCGTCCAATCGTCCTGAGTGCTTAATTCCTGTATCCGAACGTTATCTAGTAGCGATGAATATTGGACAAAGGATAATACCTGTTCTGGAGCGGTCATGGGTTCGGCCGAAGCAGCCTTGGCGAGTCGGTCCGCCTCTTGATTCTCTTCTTTTGGGACCTGAGCTATCGTGAATTGGAGGTTACTCTAGTTCCTTCACTTCTTCGAGGTACCTTCTCATTCGTTCATTCCTGCAATCATAGTTCCCATTGACCTGGCTGGCTACGATTTGAGAGTCGGAGTAGACTGCTGCCTTCCTCGCCCCAGCTGCTATTGCAAGTTCCAATCCTGCCACCAGGGCCTCATACTCTGCTTCGTTGTTCGTAGTGGGGAACTCTAGACGGATCATGCATTCAATCTTATCTCCTTCCGGTGTGTGGAGTACAACTCCGACTCCTCCCGCATGCTTATTGGAGGACCCATCTATTTGAATTCTCCATGTGGGCATCTCTTCTGCCCCCTGCTCCTGAGTCGTAGTGAATTCTGCGATGAAGTCTGCCAATATTTGCCCTTTCATTGCTGTTCGTGGCCGGTATCGGATATCATACTCACTCAACTCAATCGCCCATAAAGCCATCCGTCCGGAAGTTTCAGGATTATTCATTGCTCTTCGCAGGGGCTGGTCCGTTAGGACTATTATGGGATGTGCTTGAAAATAAGGCTTCAGCTTTCGTGCCGCGGTTATAAGAGCGAAGGCAATTTTCTCCATCCGTGGATATCTCTCCTCTGCACCCCTTAGCGCTCGGCTTACAAAGTACACGGGCTTCTACATCTTTCCTTCCTCCCTAATGAGAGCCGCACTTACGGCTGCTGACGAGACGACAAGGTACAGGAACAATTCCTCCCCTGGCGTGGACGGACTAAGCAGTGGCGGGGCGGAGAGATATGTTTTTAACTCCTCAAATGCCTTTTGGCATTCGTCCGTCCATTCGAAAGATATTCTTAGTGTTTTGAAGAAAGGCAGACATTTGTCCGTTGCCCTTGATACAAACCTGTTCAGAGCTGCTATCTTCCCTGTCAAACTTTGCACTTCCTTCATCGTTCTTGGGGGAGAGAGCCCCATAATTGCTTTCACTTTCTCGGGGTTGACTTCTATGCCCCACTGGGACACCATGAAGCCCAGGAACTTTCCAGCGGTCACTCCGAATGCGCACTTGCTTGGGTTCAGTTTCATTTTGTACGTTCGAAGAGTGTTGAAAGTCTCCTGTAGATCCCTCAGATGATCTGAAACCTTTACGCTCTTCACCAGCATGTCATCTACATAGACCTGGACGTTTCGGCCAATCTGGTGCGCGAACATTTTGTTCATCAATCGCTAGTACGTGGCTCCTGCATTCTTCAGTCCGAACGGCATCACTTTGTAGCAGAAAAGCCCTTGGCTTGTCACAAACGATGTTTTCTCTTGATCTGTTTCCTCCAACTTGATCTGATTGTACCCTGAGAAGGCGTCCATGAAGCTCAACAACTCATGTCTAGCGGTGGAGTCCACTAAGGCGTCAATGCGTGGGAGCGGGTAATTGTCTTTAGGGCACGCTCTATTCAGGTCCGTGAAGTCGACGCACATTCTCCACTTCCCATTTGACTTTTTAACCATCACCACGTTTGCCAGCCAGTCAGGGTAGTATACCTCCCGTATGAAGTTTGCTTACCGTAGCTTCTGCACTTCCTCTGCTGCTGCACGATCCCGTTCGGGGGCAAATACGCGCTTCTTTTGTCGAACTGGAGAGAACGAAGGCGACACGTTCAATTTATGGACAATGACTGCCGGATCTATTCCTGGCATGTCATCATGGCTCCATGCGAATACGTCTTGATTCTCTCTGAGGAACAGCAGAAGCGCATGTCGAACCGTTTGGTCTATCGAGGTTCCTATCCTGGTGGTCCGGTCGATCCTTGAATCGTCCAGTTGCACCTCCTCCAATCTCTCCACGGGTTCTGCCGCTGTTCTCTGTTCCTCGATGTTCATTGCTTGTACATGGTCATCCATCTCCATCATGGCCACGTAACATTCCCGTGCGGCCACCTGATTTCCGCGCAGTTCTCCAACTCCAAGTTCGGTGGGGAACTTGATCATCAAATGGTAGGTAGAAGTGATGGCCTTCCATGCGTTGAGAGTGGGTCGCCCGAGTATGGCATTATACGCTGAGGAGCAATCAACCACTAGGAAGGAAACATTCTTGGTTATTTGCTGCGGGTAGTCTCCTACCGTCACCTCCAACGTGACGGATCCTAAAGGATGGACCCGGGTTCCCTCGAAGCCGACGAGGGGTGTGCATGCCGGGACCAGTCGTTCTTTTGCAATTCCCATCTGTTGGAACGCGGGGTAGTAAAGGATGTCCACTGAGCTCCCGTTGTCCACTAGAACTCGGTGGACGTTGAAGTCTCCGACCTGTATGCTAACCACAAGCGCGTCGTCATGAGGGTGGTGAAGGCGCCGGGCCTCTTCTTCAGAAAACTCGATACTGGAGCCATTCCGCCGTATTCTTTCAAGTGAAGAGCCCGTTGACTGGACATTTTGTACGGCCCGTAAATAGGTCTTTCTGGCTTTTTTAGACGACCCCGTTGGAGTACTACCCCCTATTATCATCCGTATGTCCGCTACCGGTGGTCTGGGACGTTCGTTTTCCCGTCTTTGACCCTGCTCCTGGGGTTGATCCGTTCTCTCTTTCCTCACGAACCTCTGCAACCTTCCTTGCCTGATGAGGGCTTCGATCTGTTGGTTCAGGTCGTAACAGTCCGTCGTATCATGGCCGTGGTCACGATGAAAGCGGCAGTATCTATCTTGTGGCCTATTGTTCGGATCTCCCTTCAATTTGCCCGGGAATGTCAGGGTTCCTTCATCTTTGATTTGCATTAACACCTGGTCAATCGGGGCGGTGAGGGGGGTGAAACTCGTAAACCTCCCCGAAGGTGGTTTGGATCTCCGATCTTCCCGTCGATCTCTGGTTCTTGCCGTTTTTCGTCCATTATCTGGTTTCGTATCTTCCTGTCTTTCCCTTTTCCTGGGTTTATAGTCGTCCCTGGCCAGTAGGGCATCCTCCGCGTTCATATACTTTGTCGCCCTGTAGTATACATCGGACATAGTCTTTGGGTCATTTTTACATAGAGAGAACAAGAACTTACCCTCTCGTAGCCCGTTTGTGAACGCTGCCACCAATATCTTGTCATCTGCGTCGTCTATCAAGAAGGACTCCTTATTGAAGCGGGCTATATAGGACCTTAGTGTCTCGTCTTCTCGTTGCTTAATACCCAGTATACAGGCAATAGACTTCTTATGACGATGGCTTCCAATAAAGTGTGACACGAACTGCGCGCCTAGCTCCTTGAAAGTGCCGATGGAATTTGGCGTCAGCCTTCTGTACCAATCCCTTGTAGGTCCTTTCAAAGTAGTGAGAAAAGCCCTGCACATTATCTCATCCGGTACACCCTGAAGATGCATTAGGGTTCGGAAGGACTCCAAGTGATCCACCGGGTCTTTAGATCCGTCGTAGTTTTCCACATGGGGCATACGAAATTTCGGAGGAACGGGGCACGTGTTCACCAAAGCCGTGAAGGGCGAATCCGTTTTGTGGACTAGGTCGTCCAGGTTGCTGGATACCCGGCCCTTAAGGGCGTTCATCATCGCATCCATGCGTTCCCTCATCTCCTGCATTTCAGCGGTGATATGAGGTGGCATGGAGTCCAAAGCAGACGGTGGGTTTGTCTCCTGCCGCTCCTGTCTTGTCGGTGCGGTGCTACCTTCAGGCCTGACGGCATCCCTCCCCTCCGGGCTCGCGACTTCCTGGTCCTCCTGTGGTGCACTTTGGCGCGCGGTCATCTGCTGTAGTTGCTCTTCCAAGTCGTTATTCTGCTTAGTGAGGCGCTCGACAACAGCAGCAAGCGTCTGAACTTGTCTTTCTAGCGCTGTAGCATGCGGTTCTTCGCCCTGATTGTTGACTGTCACCATTGATCTGGTGAGTACCATGCAACTTTTCGTCTTTGGAATAGAGCAAAGGTTGAATCAGTTTTCCTTTCACTCTCGCTTTCCCACAGACGGCGCCAACTGATGAGGTTGAGAATGTCACCAGTAAGTTGCAAGCACTCTCCAACTCGAATCAATCCTGCAAAAAGAAAACAAAGAGACCTAAAAGAGAGCACCGGTGTGGTGCCGGCCAAAAACTCTCCGAAGGTCAAGTTAGAATTTCTTCTCAACCCTAAAGTGTCAGAGTTGAGTCAAATGTGCGTACCTTTAGCCATGGGGATTTTGGATGTATTTATAGAGGCGTAGAGTCGGCCCTTTCTTCCTTGATTACCAAGCTCTTTCCTTTTGTGACCAAAACTCTTTCCATTCTCGTACCTTCAAGAATTCCTTTCCTTATAAAATTCCTTTGATTAAGGCTAATGTGTAGCGCAAGAATTCTTCGTATTCACGTTTGCGTGAATCACACTCAAGGCCATGTCAGCCCTAATCTCATAGCGTGGTTTGAGGGCGCATGGAGAGCGATGTATAACTTCTTTCCGTCCGTCTACCACCGATCCGTCCTCTCTTAAACCATATTACCCGTCACCTTAATTTAATCATACCAGTCAGACCGTCATGATAGTTTTACCCACATCACAGGTCCTTAGAAAATAATGGACAAAATGTTCTACCTGAAAAGGTAGCAATGGTGTGCAATGACATGGAAGGAACATATATTCAAAACCTTCATATGTAAGCCTTAAACTCATTTCTAAATATTACATGTATGTTGACATATTTTTCTTTAATATTCTTGTAGGACCTTTATGCACTCCTTTTTGACCACCACATTCATTTCCTTCTTATGCACTCCTTATAGCCACTTTTTGTTTGTGTTGTTGAAGGATTCATTAAGATGCTTATTTATTATTTTATTTTTTCCCCCATCTTAGAGTTATGTGCAAGTGCGGTTCATGTAGGTCAAAAAGGTATACACCTAGAAGATCAAATTCTACCTGAATTGTTATTAAGAATTTTCAGTTTCTGGGTTTTGTTACTTTTTTATTTTTCAATTAGGTGGCACTCTCCATTTCTAGGTAAAGAAGTCAGTTTTTTCTTTTTAAGCCTTAGTGTTTTTCTTGGTTTTTTATTTTTATTTATTTATTTATTATTAATTTTTTCTCCTGGGTTTTGTTAGTTTTGAAAGGATAATTGTAATGTTTTCTTTGATGAGGTTGCAAAAATATTTTAATGCTCCTATAAGGCTTGCATTTTTTGTTCTTCAAAAAGAAGTTTATGACTGCATGTGTAGTTCTTTTCCAATTGTAGTTACATTGAGGTTTATTCAATCTGTTCTCTTCTTTTAATGTTTCTTAAATGTGGGTTGAAAATTGGATTCTTTGGCCGACAGGGATTGGCATTTTATTATTTGGGTCATTTGAAATTGTGGAATCTCTGTATCTATGTAAAACTCTTAATATATTACACAAATCCTACTACTTGAACAATTCATAAATTGCTAGACTAGAATAGCTAGGTATTTACTAGTCTTCCCCATTATTTTGTACTGTTTCTTGCATATTTATTGTTAATATGTTTCTAGAAAGAATCTGAAAATGGAATCTGATTGCATATATTATTGGTTTTGATATAGGAATTTTGTTTTTTAGGTTGAGACTATTTTTCTTTTCATTTGTGGTCGAGATTTTCTGCTTCACTCCCCTTGGAATTTTGACTTACCAATTGAAGTTTTTCATTGAATTTGATTCTTCTGCTTCACTCCATTATAGAATTTTGATTACCCAATTGAAGTTGTTAATCGAATTTTGGTTGGTACAAATTTGCATGGATTCAGTTTGAAAATTTTAAAGCTGAGATTGTCAATATTTACTTCTTTATGATGTTTTGTATTTTCTAAATTTTTGATTTTTTTTTTTCAGGTTCCTTCTCAAACGATTTTTCTAGATTAAATTCTAATTTCAAATAAATCTTTACCAATTTTGACTTTCTAATGATACCATTCAATTTACCACCTAAGCAAGAGTTAATGGGTGATTTGTTGTCCCTTTTATACATCAATCTGTTTAGTCCATAACTAAAGAGTCCCAAAGTTCCCCAAATGGAAAACTGTTGTTTAGAGGGAGTTCAAAATATAGTGAACCAATAATGAGGGCAGTGCTGCATTGGTTGCAAGTTAGGAGTGCTATGTGATATAATGGACTGACCAAAATTGAACTACTAGTGTGGTTGTCAGAGAACTGAGTCTCTATGGTGAGCATCGCCCCTTTTGCCATGAGAGTATAATCAGATGCAGGTGTGTGTTTGCATGTGTGTGCACCTGTGTATGGCAGGGGCATGTTGTAAAACACGGGTCAATCTTAGTCCCTAGCAAAACTCATTTCTATTGTGTATGAAACTTGGTTTGGGTTGACACTGTTTAGATATCATAAATATGTAAATGATGGTTCTACTAAATGACCATCACGTGCTCAAATCCTAATAGAGCACAAAATTCATGCACGTTTGATCTTTTAACCATAGTTTTTTGAATTGTATGTACCAGTTGATTTTTTTGATTGATATTATTGAATTTTGGTTTGTATATGTGATTCAAATTTGAGAAAATTTAGATACAGTAGGTTTGGATAAATTGGAGGTTGATTAGAGTTTAAATTTCGTGTTTTTGATGACCAAGTTTATGGATACCCAGATTTATTTTTATTTTTTATGGATGACCAAGTTTGTGATTTTATAGGGACATTTCTGGGTTTTGCATGTTGGATTATATTCTCAAAATTTTAATTAAGCATCTATTTGGGTGTTGAGGAGAAAAAAATAGTGAAGCACAAGTAAATGGAAGCTCAATCAGTTGTGAAGGGCCTTTTTAGATACATTGGCGAATTGTGAGTTTTGCTTTGTTAACTAATTTGTCAATTGTGGATTACTTTATAGGTTTTGGTAGATAATTTTTCAATTGTGGATTGTGAGTTTTGCTGTTAATTTTTTTCTAATAAATGTTTCCTTTCTGTTCTTTCTACTGCAAGTACCTGGTATGAATGAAGCAAGTACTTGTGGTCCTTTGTTTCGCTTGATCTGTGTTGAGCTTAACCCCTTTTTATTGTCTAATAAATTTTTGGAATTGTTTTAGTTCTACTACTACTGTTTTGGGATATTATATGAACTTTGATTTTTCTTTTGACACATGAATATGATATAGGGAAAATAAATAAAAGAAGAGATTATTGGCCCATTGAATGAGGAAGAACAGTGCAAAGGAGAGCCGAGGCATTGCAAAGCTAATTTGTGGATAAGCATCTCATTTTGATTGGTAATTATTCTTCATTGGTGAATAAATTATGAAAAATTTGATAGTTCATAATTTTATAAATTTGTTGTTTATAATATTATTAAATTTACAATAACCATAAACATCTTATCAATTTTAATATATTATATTATGAACTATAACATCATGGTATAATATTATTCTAAACTATTCTCAATCAATTTAAATTTATTTGATAATTTACAAAATTGCCAAATGATAATATATACTTTTATATATTGCTAAAAGGATAATCAAACTTAGCTAATTAGAGTTGTTAGATTGCTGAATAAATTATATTACTTGAAATTCATAGAAATTCTCAAATTACTCGCTGCTCATTTTTTCTTTGTCGTGTGCCGTTGTCGGCTCCCTCAATCTTTGATGTTTATCAACACCACCACCAAGGTTTGATACTTTCCTCTACCTTTTTATTTTTATTTTGTTCATCTCGGCCCATTCACTAGGGTTTCTCATTTTTGTATTGCTGTTTGTCTCTAAGTTATGGACTTCTTTCATTGTAATTTTGGATGGTTCTTGCTTCATTTTGAATGAAATTTCTTGAATTTGCTGCGAACCTTGATAGGTATTGCTTAATGAAAAGTTACATGTCTCATATATGTCTCCATGGCCATTGCTCTTACACATGGAGGAGTAAGTCCATATGACTTCAACCTTTTTTTTCTTTCTTATCTATGATATTTATTTATTTTGTTCTTATTGATTCAAGTCAAGTATTAAAGACATGAAGACTGATTCAAGAAACAAGTGAAGAAAAGCTGCTCATTAATTCTCGATAGATATGTGCTATCGAGACTTAATTCGAAGCTTGATAGATAGCTCAACACTAGCTTGATCTATCGAGAATTACAATTTTAGAATCTCCAAATTTGAAATTTGGCCCAAGCTTATGTATATGTGTAGGGTTTCTGTTCTCACAACCCTAGACATATATAAGGCCTATTTTAAAAATCGTCATATACGGATATAGTGATCAAGTGCTTACTTTTTCAGTAAGAAGCTACTGCGTTTGTACACCATTGGGTTTTGTAACCAAGTGCTTCTTGATCTTCATTGTTGATGAAGTGAAGAACTTTGTAGTCAACAACAACCATTCAAGTTGTTGAAGTTAGTCACGTATTGGGATCAAGTCCAATTAGGTATTAAAGTAAAGGTTCAACTGTAGGTTGGTATTTCGGCATGGGCCAAGGTAGTTAGTAAGATTCTTTATAATTGAAACCGCTTGATTGTTGATTAGTGGATTCTTGGGAGTGGTGACCTTAAAATCATGCGATGGGGTTTTTGTCTTGCGAGGTTTTTCCCATTTGTCAATAAATCACTGTGTCAAATTTATTTTCCACTGCATTTAGTATTTTTGGTGATTTATTGGTGCCTCCATGATTTGCATGCAATTGAACCTAATTAATCAACTTGGGTAATTAGATTAATTAACCAGGGTCAAGCTATCTTAACCCAACTAGTGGTATCAGAGCGGGCACACTTTTGATAAGGTTTTAATCTTCATTGTGTGATCCATTGACCCCTACTGTTATGGATCGTGGGCAATCCCTCTGATTATACATCATTTATGTGATGGGACTAACTAAGCATACTGGAAAGTACGCATAAGAGCTTTTTTGCAGTCTCTAGATGAAAAAGTTTGGCTAGTAGTTGAAGTAGGATGGACTAAACCTACAGATGCACCTGCAACATGGGATGAAACCAAGATCAATGCTGCAAACTTTAACAGTAGAGTATTGAATGCCTTGTTTAGTGCTATGACAAATGAGGAATTCAAAAAGATCTTCTCAATTGAAATTTCCAAGGAAGCATTGATTGTTCTTCAGACTACCTACGAGGGCACAAAAGTGGTTGAAAACTCCAAACTTCAGAGGCTCACTACCAGTTTTTTGGAAATCAAGATGGATGATGATGAGTCATTTGATGAATTCTATACCAAGCTCAAGGACATAATGAATTCAGCATTCAATCTTGGAGATAAGATTCTAGGGCCCAAGATTGTTAGAAAGATTCTTAGATCTCTTCCAAAGAGATTTCATGCTAAGATCACTACCATTGAAGAATCAAAGGATATTGATACTATTCCTTTGATAGAGTTGATTGGGAATTTTCAAACCTATGAATTAGGTTTATTAAGGGTTGGCAAAGCGAATAAAAGCAAAACCATGGCATTGAAGGCCAAAAGTGATGAAAAAGATGAATTGTTTGAAGATGAGGGTGCTAAGTTAAAATCATACATCACTAGACAATTTAAGAAATTCATCAAGAATGTGAATGTCAAGGCCAATGACAAGGATTGCAAACAATCTGCATTCTCTCAATTCAAGTCCCAAGACAAAACTAAGAGATAAGCCAAAGATGGTGGCCAAAATAGTATTGTTCCTTCTGGGCCTAAATGCTATGGATGTCAAGGGTATGGACACATGAAGCAAGAATGTCCTACTTATCTCAAATCCATTGGAAAGAGGTAAACCCTAGCTGCTACCTTGAGTGATACGGAACTGGAAGCCAAGTCCGATGATAGTGATTAAGAAGGGATAGTAAGTGCATTCACTGCTACTATTGATTTCCCTAAGGAAGCAGTTGAGTCAGTTGATGAAGAAGAAGAAGACCTAATGGAATCCAAATTTGAGAAGATGGATAAACAAGATGACATCCATGCAACCTATTCAAAGAACGAGAAGAACTCTTTACCAAGGTTGATGAAACTAATTAGACCATTGGAGTTTTGCGGTTTAAGAACAATTTTCTGGCTGAAAGGATTAAGAAATTGGATGTAGTATTGTTCCAAGTCAGAGCTCAATTGGAAAGGGCTTCAAGTGCCAAGCTGGATGAAATGCGTAACTTCCAGAATGTAGCTTTTGACAAAACCAGTTTGGGGGATGATCATTCTATCTCTTCTCAAAATACTTCTACTAGTGCTCAAAATAATAATAATAATAAAGTCATTTTTATCCCTCTTGCTAATAATGATAACTCTAA
This sequence comes from Castanea sativa, assembly GCF_040712315.1. Lineage (NCBI taxonomy): Eukaryota > Viridiplantae > Streptophyta > Magnoliopsida > Fagales > Fagaceae > Castanea > Castanea sativa. The sequence continues at coordinate 27,779,285 of NC_134019.1, read as the reverse complement.
GGATAATGAACCAAAAGCTGAAAGTGCAAGTGAGAGTAAAAATGATAAGAGAAAATCTTTTCTAGGAGCACCCCCCAAGACTGTTAAGAAAGAGACCAAGCAAAATGACCATCGCTTTATCAGTAAGAAGTCTCAACCATAGAAGCCACACTTTTGTCATCACTATGGAGTGAAAGCTCGGATTCGTGGTAAAACCCAAGAGCTTGTTCAGACCCCTAATTAAAAAATATGGCTAGATTGCTTTTACTCTAACTTAGACTAAGTGCTGAATAAGAGTAAATAAGCTCAATGAACTGATAACACTACCCTAAGCCATATTCATCCGTCATCAACAATAAAATGAAAGCTTAAAGAGTATGGAAGAGAGATGCAAACACAAGATAACACCAAGACATGTTGTCGAAGAGGAAACC